>NW_015506825.1:0-2479 GCF_001515645.1 Sinocyclocheilus grahami | reverse complement strand
GGCTAGAGTCCTTACTAGGTCAAGAAAATATGATCATATTATGTCAATTTTACAGTCTCTGCACTGGCTACCTGTTAAGTTCCGTATCAGTTACAAAATATTATTACTTGCCTATAAGGCCCTTAATGTGTTAGCTCCTGCGTACCTAACTAGTCTTCTACCATGCTACAATCCATCACGCTCCCTAAGGTCGCAAAATTCTGGATTTTTGGTAGTACCTAGGATAGCAAAGTCCACTAAAGGAGGTAGAGCTTTTTCGCATTTGGCTCCCAAACTCTGGAATAGCCTTCCTGATAACCGTTCGGGGTTCAGACACACTCTCTCTGTTTAAATCTAGATTAAAGACACATCTCTTTGGCCAAGCATTCAAATAATGCATCTCATAATCTTGTACTGCAGTTATATCTGATCAAATGCACATTATTATTCTTTAGTTTGGGTTAAACAAATCATTTTTGCTTGGTTGGAACAGCAGCTACGCTAATTATGTCTCTATGTGTTTCTCTGTTTCTGCTGGGATTGACATCCCGTGGTAACTAGGATTTACACAAGCTTCAGTCTGGATCCAGAACACCTGAGAAGAGATGATGCAACCCCTCAGAGGACCTCAGATGATCCCAACCCTGAAACAACATACAGAACTACCACATTTTGCTATAAGTTTGATTGCATCATATAATAATTGCTGTTAATATTGTTCATCATCTGTTTGATTACGTCATTAACTGAATTTTACCGTACATAACCCTGACCTAACACAACATTACACAATGAAACCCACACAGAAATGCATAATTATATTTGTAAAGTATTACTATAAAACATAGGAAACCATGGTACATATTACATATCCTGATGTATAAATATGGTAAACAAAGAGATTGTAGCAGAACACTGCAGTTTTGTGTGATTTGTTCTGGTTTCTGGTCTGAGGATCTGGTTTAGGTCTGGTGTGTGAGTCCTTGAGACGTTCTGCTCTGTGTCTTTGTCTCTCTGCAGAGGACACACCGACGGCTCTCAGCCAATCAGCTGCTCCGATACAGCCGTGTGCCATTAAGAGCTTCCTGCACATCAGTACACAGCTGAGAGCGACGAGCAGCCGCTTATGATCACAGCGACTCACACACATCAGCATCACTGAACTCTCATTCCTCTCTGATCCAGAACTAAAGCAGCAGAACACAGAGAGCCAATCACACACGAGCAATCAACCCACCCGCTGCATTATTCATGAGCCCAGTGGCCACGCCCACAGCCCAACAATCTGTCAGTGAGTGACACTAACAAAGCTGACACCAAAACATGTGTGAATGAATAATACCTAATATACGAATGATCACTGAGAATAACGACAGTTATAATGTAAAGTGCATAAAATGTCTAGATGCATTACAGTAACGAGAATAAGATTTTTCTTTCTTCTTTTTGCAATAAAAGTAATGTAGTTGTAATAAAAATAATGCAATGGGATTAAATAAAAACAGGATACATTTTCCTTATGAAAAATGTAATGTTTATATTTTGATTATTTTGAGGTGCAACACGTGACATAGCTCACCATAACATACCATATAATGGCCTTTTGCTCCCACACGTTTCTCAATACAAAGCATTAAGAAATGAACAATAACAGAGTGAACGAGCGGAGCAAGAACAATCATATAATCTAGGCCAGGTTTCAATCCCTGAGCGAATTACATTCAGAAATAGAAGCCGTTCTTCAGTCTGATCTCACGAGACGCTGCTAACCGAAGGCCAGACAAACACTTGCACAGTGTCAGTGCATGACTGTGATGATGAACAGCTTTGAGCGCATCAGAAGTGAAGCACATCAAACACAAACACACGCCGGATAAACCTCTGACCCACATCCAGCTGATCATCAGCACGGCTTTCCGAGCTACAAATCAAAAGCAGATTTATGCTCCCATTGTTTATGGAGAGGAGAACAGCTAAAGGTCATGAGATTCATAAAGTCACCCTGCAGATCTCTGAATGCTAATGTTAAATCACATGACCTTCATTTCTGCAGCGTCAGGAACATACAGTCTATGGTCAGGAATCACGTCACACACGTGCTCATAAAGCTCCATAAGCAACACATACTGTACAGGGTCCTAAAGAGCTGCACTGCCTCGTCTCACCGGAAATGCTATGCATGATTATTAATAATCACAGGAGATGTTTCATTAAACAAAAATTGGTGCAGAAAGAAATTTACACTCAGAAACAAATGGCAAAGATTTGGCAAGTAACAAACATTGAACTAAACATGAAATTTTAAAGCAGAAAAACTAGTATGAGTTTCTTGTCAAATGTACTGCAGTCATCTTTGTTTAGTTTACAGTGCAGCTGCTGCTAATGCAGTGCTTTCATGCCATTATTTACACCCTGCACATAATCAAAGTATTCATGAACATTAAACATTCTCTTCCCAAAAAATCCTAAGGGAATGCAAGATTTTATATATATATATATA
>NW_015506824.1:165538-174817 GCF_001515645.1 Sinocyclocheilus grahami | reverse complement strand
TAGATTAAAAACTGTTCATGTTGCATGTATGCAGCATCTTTGTTTAGATCATGATTCAAATTCAGTGGTTGCCTCTAATTTTAAATGGAAAGAGCACAGACAAAGCCTTGTTTTGTTTATATGAAGAGATTTATTTTATTTGTGTTACTTATTTGATTTGGGGCTTGTTTTAAAATTTCCATTTAGTTTTGCTATTTACATTATATTTAAATTTTGAAATTTAGCAGACGCTTTTATCCAAAGTGACCTACAAATGAGGACGATAGCAATCAAAACCAACAAAAGAGCAATAATATGCAAGTGCTATATTAGTATATTATTATAGTGTTATATTTCAGTTTCACAAAGAAATGTGCAGCATTTTGTTCAAGCAATAATAAAAGGACACATTTAATTTATAATTTGTCTTAAATCTCATCGAATCGTGAAATCAAAATCGTGAATCGAATCGTGAGTTGAGTGAATCGTTACATCCCTAATCATCATGAAATATTATTAATAAATATAATGATGTATTTGGGTAGTAGCAACACCACATTTTACAATCTGATCTAATCTTGCCTTGTTCATAAGAAAATATAAAATTATCTGACATTTTTAAGAGACATACTGACCTTGTCATGATATCCTGCAGGGGCCCTATTATATAATTTCCTGTTTTATGTTTTCTTTTTTTTTTCTTCATGCTGGTTGCACCACATGACATGGATAATGATAATTTATTTGTGACAATTTCATTATTTTAACAAAGCTTTTCATTATAAATAAATACAAATATTTTTTATTCCAAAATTAAAAATACACTCATCATAGAAGAAGCTATTTACGCTATTATATTGAGCTGGATTTGTATGATTATTTTGCATAAATTATGACCAAAAATTTGCTCAAACTTAAGACAATAAAAATATTCCATGCAAGACCATATTAACCTGACGTTCTCAACATTTCAAACCTGCAAGAGGTTTAGAGAGTCATTGCGAGATTCTTGGTAACGCTCTCAGTTCGGCACGATTCGTCAAAGCCACTGTGAGGGCAATGTATTGAATCAGACCTGACACTGAGAAAAACAGCATTTGGAAGCAACACAAACCTTTCCAGTGTGTTGAATGTGATATGACAGCCCAAGCTAAAATCCCATTGCCAGGATTGTATCTGGTCAACAGCTTTTTAAGCCACATGTTGATGCTCAATGCATTAGCATGGTGGAAAATGTTGACATGCCATGGATCTGCTCCGAAGCTAGAATAAAACAACACAGTTTACCACTGACAGACATCCATAGCAGCTGCATGGCTACAATGCATGATTGAAAAACATGTCACACACTACACAGAAGGTAAACCGTGCATTTTTACAGCGTAAGTGGACAGACATGCTGTGATCTGAAGGCTGCTCTTGAGAGCGTATACAAAGACAGGCATACAAATTCACAGCTGACATGCAGAGGTCAAAATCTAAAAGGCCTTTTTTATCAGCACAGGCTAGTAAAAGGACAGCTATACAGTACGTATATAAGAGCTTGTATTATATAACAATTGAAAGAGACATACAGCACACTTTACACTTCACTTCATAAAAACACATTTAGAAAGAGATAGGTTGCAGATACATATGGAAGCCCAATTCTCCATTGGAACAATTTCTTAAAAAAAAAAAAAAAAAAAAATTAACTTATTTAATTTTTTACGGCCAAAAATCCTAAACATACTGTAAATAAGTTGTTTTAAGAAATCTGCTAAACTATATTTTTAGCATTCAAATATTTTGTAACCAATGTATACTCATTTAAACACTGAAAAGGCAAGTAACATTGAATTATATGTGAAATTTTGAAGTAGAAAAAAACTAAATACTATTTTCATGTAAAATATACTCCAATAATCTTTATTTCTATCTTAGAATTTTTTTTTTTTTAGTGCACATGCATTTACACACCCTTCAGAAGTAGTTCACACTATATTTTTGTAGGGATCTTGCAAAGATACAGCACACTCAGTCCTTTCTCTTCGTTTTCCACCTGGCCATTAGACAAAAATTATTTCTGATCAGTGTCTGACCAGGCCTGTATACATCGAATGACCTGGAGGGGAGAACACCACTATATCCCATCGGCGGCCCACTGAGGCATTCCTCTTCTCTAAAGACCATTATCCATAGCATTTTACAGCAACTGGACTCTTACTGCCATAAAGGAGAAAGCAGGGGAATTAGGAAAGAGAAAGTGTAGATGGGTGAGTGTCACCCTATCTGCAGGGAGGATGTTTCAGGGGGCCATTACAGAAATTACTGTCTCAGAACAAATTGGAGAAGATCGATTGTCCAAATAAGACTAAGACTAAGAGTGGTCATCTCTGAAACATAAAGGTATACATCCACAAGACGACAACACTAAAACAGGATGTGACACATGCTGTGTGATCTCTGCAACACCAAAGGTGACACTGATACACTCAATCAATGGAAGGTGAAGCCGGACTGCTTTTCTCTATCACTCATCCATGGCCTGCAACTGCAGTTCATTGAAATTACAAGTTAAATGCAACCATTAAAATGACCATAAAATGTAAGAAAATACATTTTCATTATTTTAGCAAAGTTTTCCAATAAGAATACAGAAAAACTGAGTTCATTATAATAATAATTATTCCTCAAACGAATAATCAGGGATGCACCGATACTGGTATCGGTATCGGGCCCGATACTGAGCTCCTGTACTCGTACTCGTTAAAATGCCCCGATACCAAACGCTGATACCACACAGCATGTGATAAGCGCCATATTCAGACAAAGAAACATCGACAACAGAACAACAGACAGCAGAAAGGAGTTAAGGATATATATATATGTATGCAATGAATATAACGTTAAACATTCAGTATTAACGCCTGTATAGTTGATGTGCGCGAGCTGATAAACAAAGCGCACTGAGTGGATTGAGCGCGCGGGGACGCAGATGCGCGAGCTTGTCGAGTGAATATATCTTTCTCAAAATGCGCTAAGCTGTACTATTCTGCATCAGTACAAATACCTGCACGCGTTATACCTGCGTTGCATTATATGAGTGGCTTTGGAATATAAATCGCAGCACGTTTCAGATGAAAAAATGCGACTTCTATTTCTGAAAATATCACAGTTAGGAGATTTATAACGAGTGGTTCCCTACATTATTACAGCAAAGCGCGTGATTACAGTACTAAGCCGCTGCAATGGAGCAGCTCTAATGCTATTAAATTAAAGATGATGTACCATAGAGCAAAACAAAGAACAGTGAAAGTAACAAAAACTTGTAAAATACATTTAATGGTCATAATTAAGTGTGAAAATAAGTATAACCGAAGGATATACAGTCAAACCAAAAAATATTCAGAGACCAGATATAATTTTTGATATTTTTTTACTAGTGGGTGCAGGACACTATAGTTAATTTATGTAAGTGAGGATAGCAAAATAAAGTAAACTGTGACAAATCATACCCAAAAATTCTTCATACAGTGGACTACCAGTAAAATTGATGCACATTTGGGACCAAAAATTATTCAGACAGAGTCTGGGAAAAAACATTGAAGTTGAGGTTTGCATGAAGCTGAGTGACAGCATGCTCAGGAGACTACAGGCTGTCATTAAGGCTAAGGGCTGCCCAACTAAGTATTGATAGATGTGTAAATATTGTCATACTAACAGGTGTCTCATTTTTGGTAGATTGTAATCTATTACATACCTTTCTATAAGTTATTAGTAACTTTGTAAAGTAATTATCAAGCTGAATTTGTTCTGACTGAATTGAGTTATTGTCATTTTATTACCATTTTCTAAACTATAGCGAATAAACCGTGATAATGTGACAAATGTTGAAGGTGTCTGAATACATTTTGGTTTGACTGTATCTATTTGATAAATGAAGTTAACCAACTAACATCATACATACTCTTTTAGTTTCTATACCCAATATTTAAAAAATTTACAAATGCAACAAAAATATTGATATCGGTACTCGGTATCGGCAAATACCAAAAATAAAAGTATCGGTATCGGTATCGGGCGAGTACTGGAAAAAGTGGTATCGTGCATACTAATAATACTTCTTCTTCTTCTTCTTCTTCTTCTTCTTCTTCTTTTTCTTCTTCTATAAATCTTTTGTAGATTTATGCTTAAAAATCCAAAGGGGTTATGGTTAAAATATAAAATATATATATTTTATACTTACATAATTGTTCTTCTCCGGTAAGTCTTTTTTATTATTTGCATTTGTCTTTGATTCTTCATTTTATTTTATTTTATTTTATTTTATGATCATTGTGGAGCCTTATCTAAGTTAGGATCACTGCCCTCAGTATTTTCTAAAAACATTACAAAAGTGTGTTAGCATTCAATATGACCAAGGGGGGTCAGCTAGTCATGTATTCAGTTAGTCAAGACAATGTATCAGATGGGCAACAGCTGTTAGACCATTTAAATTGGTCTTAGGCTAGAACGTAGGACACAGCATTTACAAATACAAGAAATATAACAAAAGGGCCAGACTCACTCTATCACTGTCAGAGCAGAATGCAAGAGAGGCATTTTTAGATGCCCTGCAAGAGTGTGTGTATGTGCGAGTCTGAGCGAGTGTGTGCTTCGCCACTGCAGACGGCTGCATCAATTAGCTTTCTATGCCCTCTTAAGATAATGAAAATAATACAGGGCACAAATAAATAAATAAATATATCTGACCATCTTGGAACAGGGTACCACATCGCAGGTGGAAAGATTAATGCCCGAGTACAGTCTGTGCACAAATGTCTGTGTATCAATGGCTTTTCAATTCAACGGGCAAGGTCAAAAACCAATTTGTGCAACACAAAAAATAAATGAAATAAAACAGCAGCAAATTAAATAAGAACAAAGCTGGCCCTGCAGATAAATTGTGGAGGGTACAGATAGGAGAGAGGTTAACAAAATGTGACATAAAACACAAAAACTGATTAACATTAAATTGTTTTGCTATTTGACTAATTATTATTAATAATTATGCCATTATTATCAACTCTGTTGTGTCAGAAAATCTTGTTTAATTGTATCAAATCTTCGCTATTTTTAATTTCAGGTTTCCCCTGAATAAAGTATATTGTCCAAAATTTGAATTAGGATTAATTCATCTTCTGGAACAACATTTAAAAAAAAATTTGCTTATTCGTATTCTATCTCTATCTCATGTTTACAGTCTAGACAACAACAGTTTCAGAAACAATAAAATATGAGTGTGTTCATAACCTGTACTGACTTATACAATTTTGTACAACTTAATTGTACTTCATTATACACCACCATTCAAAAGTATGTGGTCACTTCCAGTTTCTGGAAGTCGTCTGCTATGCTCACCACATTTCTCTGGCCTTCAGTGTCACGTGATGCTTCAGAAATCATTCTAATATGCGTGTTTGGTGCTCAAAAACCATTTTTTATTATTATTATTATCAATATTGAAAACAGTTGTGCTGAAATTGGTGGAAACAAGTGTCTGTGTATCTTGTACTGTGTGCGCATTACTAACACAAAATCATACCATCCCATTTTTATATTCCCCACATTCCTAGTCCCATTTTTCCCTCCACACTGTGTTAACAGGCTATGAATATCATGGCAAGTGAATTCATGGGACATAAAACAGCCTGAAGCAAAACGCGGTGTGATGTGTTATATAATCCTAGAAGAGGAAGTCAAGGATGATCCTGTTTCCTCCTCGCATCCAAGTGGGCTCAGTAAGGGCAAAGGAGAAAACAGTCAGAAATGTTTAACTTGTCCTTCTCTAAAACTGCCTCTCAGTCCTTTCCTGTTTGTAGCCTTTTTAAAATTAATAAGGGGAAAAAATAGAAAGGTGCACCATTATTGGACTGATCAAAATCAATTTGAGAGGCCATGACGCTTCTGCTATTATAATGTGCACTTCTTAACTGACCTTGTAATAGACCAATCCATGAATGCAAAAAAGGTGACTTCAACAGCTCTATACATCAAGTTCAACTGCTCACCTGGCAACATATCTACAAAAAGATGAATTCCTGGAAAAACAAACCAAACACAAAGTACTTTTGCAAACTAGCTGCATTAAGAGGGTCGTGGGCTTCCTCCTCTCAAGGGCTTCCCTGCAGCGCGCACGGCCACGGGTCGCTCATTTTTCTGCGTTAGCTGTCAGAACGAAAGACTCCTCAGCTCTGTCTGGGACCTGACACTTTTATTAAGCGACACAACCTCCGTGTCACCCGCACCTCCAAACAAGACAGTTGTTTTTGGGGTGGATTTGACATGCCATTTTCACCCCACTACAGTATTTTTCAGTGATAAAAAAGAAAAAAAAAAGTGTATTACTGTTTAGCTGTATTCGTCTATGACGCTGAGAGTAATGAAAAGCTACAGGCTCAATATTTTACACACTAATGCATTTTTTGAAGCACACTTCTACAGGGCATCTATGAAACAATGGGTGTCATAGCCGAAAGGTGCGTGTTATTAATCTCCCAGCCCTCCCCAATCAATCTGCTTCTTCCTCCACAAACAGTGCAATGCATTACGGTGCTAAACGAAAGACCACATTTCACGGGCGCACAAAGGCAAGGCTCAGGAGGAGATGTCTTCCTCAGACAAAGCGGCCATGCATTACCACTAAAGAGCTTCTTCTGGTTGTTATGAGCATTACTGAACAATTTGACTCTGAGGGATAAGTAGATACACTGTAATTCATACCAATTTATTATTTTCTCCCTCCTGCCAAATGGAGTAAGGAAGAGCCGTGGCAGTAATGGTGCACTCATTTTATTACGCTGTTACAGCGTAAAGTGGCGGGTCTTGTTGTGCAGCTCCCATTTGCGAGGACAAGAAGTGAGACAAATGTGGAGTAAAGGCGTAAAGTAAAGATGTGTTAAGCAGACAAGAAACCTGGCCACAAGAAGAAAAACAGAAGTATGCATTTTGTATGAAACTCGACATTCCTTACGAACTTAGAAAAGCATGCATGCTCATTTAGGAGCTAATCAGAAGAAAATACGGCATCCTAGACCCAACTGGGAATCATTTGAAAGGTATGTTGTGAGGTCATCTCTATCAAATGTTTCTGGCAAAAGCCAGTGTGCTCTACACTGTGAATTCATGTTGGAAGATCATACCGGAGCAATTATTCAAAACCTTTGATTAGCCTCAATGTACGCAATCACAGCTGAAAATCAATTTTCAGGGACATCCGGAAATCAAAAGCAAGTGCGATGCCAACAAGCCATACGCTTGTTTGAGTTGAAGGTTCCTCTCTTCTTCTGACATTTTCAAAATTAGACAGCTTTTTTCCCCATTTGGGGCTAATCAAGTGAAACAGCATGGTGAGCTCGCTGTTGAGACGCTGCCAAAACGGAAAACAGTCAGTGAAGTGGAGCCAGGTACTCTCCAATTAGTGTTTGCGTAACTTAATGCGAACTGCTGGTAACCAGTGCTTGGCGTCCAGGCGGTCGTCACTGCAGTTACACACATCCTCCATCAAATGTGCTAACGCATCCTGATTTGTTTTCCCTTTCAAAACTAGCGTGAAAGTTGAAATGAGACATTTCCATGCATACACTGGTGCTAACGGGCAAAACAGTTTGGCTTCGGCATTGATGAGAATGAGCAAATGTTATGGTGCCTGGCTGACATTTGAGGGGTATGTGGCCTAAAACACCAAAATAATCTTATTTGTGAGGTATATCAAATTGCCAGAGCCGTCTGTGTGGTATGGTGTGGGATTTGTATTTTGCGGAAAGGAAAAAGGCAAGTTATTGGAAGCTCAGACAGTAGGTGTTATATTGATGTGATGAGCCAAATGTCAATTTGAGCACTGTTTTGGTATAGAGTTACAGTCTTTTTAAAGTGTATCGAGCAGTTTTGGCAACAAAGTCAGACAAAAGTGAGAGGCAGAATATTGCATACCAAAAGTGCGTGTCTTGTTGGTTTGCATGTGTGGGGATTCTATACTGGTGAGAATATGTCAGCACTTCTATATAAAAAGGTTGAGAACTAAAATGTTTTTCACAGAGCAAATGTGGAGCAACACAGCAACAGAAAAAGTGTTGTAATTAGGGGTCCAAACATGGAACCCAAGCCAATCTGGGAATATCACTGTTCATTTCATGATTATAAATAATTAATATTATTAGACATTTGTATGCCTTAAAACAGAATGCCCAGACCAAACAATAAGTGTGAAGATGTGAAATTTGGTTTAAAAACCTGAAATGATACTTACCAAATATAAAAACAGAATAAAAAAAAAGTGAATTGGACTATTGATGGTGCCACTTAACAAAAAAAAAATATATATATATATATTTTCATGTCATAGAGAAGTGTTTTATATTCCTAGATTGCAGTTGCATTGTCAATAAACAATGTCAAATTATGAATTAATTCAACATGCCAATAAATAAATTGGTATAAATTGGTAGCTTTTAACAGCTATTAAAATAGGAAAATTAGTGATTTTCATTATTCTAATGGGGACTAAAAGCAACATGAAAAAACAGAACAGACTTAGAAAAATCCAGACCATAGCATTCCCTCGTCATTCCCACCCAACTCTCTCTCTCTCTTATTGACCCTCAGCCTCTATATTACGAAAGATCCTAAGTCTGACAGTAAAATGAAGAGAATGGAGGGAAAAACTAAGGAAAAATTACACGTGCACCAAATAAGTGGGAGTTCCCATTCAGTCAGTCACGTTCTACGTTACGTCAGTGACTGACGAATTGGGATCTCGCCCGAGAGCCCAATCACCTTCGAGTGTAAACTAAACAAGCCAATGACAGTTGGCGTGCGTGTTTCACCACGCGCACCGCGCCCCACAGCGCGGGTATAAAAGGAGAGCGCGTGCAAACGCACATCAGCTTTTCGCTTCGGAGCCGAGCCTTCTCAAGACGAATCTCCGCGAGTGTTTGGAAGAAACAGCTGGCATTGGCGTTACGGCGCGTCAGTGGCGGTTGCCATTCAGTGCTGCTCATCTTCGGCGTGCTGCAGCTGCCATTCTGCGGTCTCGCCCCGACCTCCCCTAGGCGCTTCAGCGCTCTCTCTAAAAGAGTGTTTCCTTTTTTTCCTAAAAGAGCAAATGTCTAAAAAAGCTCCACGAGCGACGGGCGTCTTTTTAAAGATGGCTTCCCGCTCGTGCGTTTCTGGATGCGGTCGTTTCCTGCCTTCATCTGACGGTCATGATCACTGCCTCTCGTGCTTGGGCTTACAGCACGCTGAAGCAGCGCTCATGGATGAGTCATGTTCTCAGTGCGG
>NW_015506824.1:157202-164737 GCF_001515645.1 Sinocyclocheilus grahami | reverse complement strand
GTAGTAAACACCATCGCTTCAGCTAGAGCCCTGTCTACCAGACACGCTTACAGGCGGAAGTGGAACCTGTTAGTGACCCCCGTAGATGCCCGATCGCAGTCATGCTTCTCCGTTCCCTCCTTCAGGGAACGAGGGTTACACAAGTAACCTACACGTTCTCCATCTGTGTTGGGTGGGAAAATTGTTACCATTCATTTCATAGAACAACAAAGTTCTTTACTGGTTAAGATCATGGTAAAAATACAATAATATGGAAGAATAAATCCAACATAAAATAGACAAAACAACAGCAAAAACTCTTACAAAAACTATCCTTGAAAAAAGAAACAAGCCTTAACATCCTGTATAATTTGGTGCAATATCCACACAATCTACAGATACATTTTTTTACATGAGAGTCCCATTCAACTGAGACCTCAAGTGCCATTCCAGGTCCTGAATGTCATGGATCATGAATGTTTCAACCTGAGCGCTTGTTTGGGTACTCTTCTTCCTCCAGCGCTCCTCCACTCCAGGCCCAGACATCACATTAAATGCCAATTAGGGTCTGATTGCTCTAACAGAAGCTGTGGTTGAGCCAAGGCTCAGAGCAGGCCTGTGGGAAGGTGCTTATTGGTCCCAGATCTCGGGGCTAAGGTCGAGAAGCACACAGGCTGCCCCCTCTATACACTCACACAAACACACGCAAGGTATTGATGTTCACTTTCTCTTTACAGTCTTAACAGGGGAAATGATTATAAGAATCAATATCTGAAAGACTATTTAAAATGTCTCCTGGATGGATGGATGGATGGCAGATTTAACAATAGATAGATAGATAGATAGATAGATAGATAGATAGATAGATAGATAGATAGATAGATAGATAGTAGGGCTGCACGATATTGGAAAAAACTTGCATTACGATATTTTATTTTTCTGGGATACATATTGCGATATGAAAAAAACGATCACCACATGACTTGAATTGTTTATTTGTAAAAAAAATAATGATTGGGGTGATTTTGTAGGGGAGTAAATCAGCATAGGAAATATAACAGAACAAAGATACAAATGAAATAAGCAGTGCTTTATATTTTTCAGATAAGTCTAACAGTATTCAGGTACAGAAATTGAATAATCAAATGTAAAATAAAACTGCATAGTCTTCACTGTATAAATTAAATCTAATAAATCTGTGTTAAAGCTACAAAAGTGTTTTTTCTTTGTTTTGTTGTTTGATTAACATTCATAACACAGAAAGCCTCAGGAACATTAAACTGCTGTAAACCAATATAGGTTACTGTTACACACATCCATTTTCTTTCTCAATTGTTTCCCTTCACCTAAGCCTGACTTACCTCACCTAAGCAACTGCGTTTACAAGGATACTTGCAGAACACATTATTTCAGAATATTTAAAATCTCTCTTTAGTTTTCAATTATCAGTTTGTTTAAAAAAAATCATTATAACTAGGGCTGGGCATCGAGTTCGATACTTTTTAGGCACCGACCGAATTGCCTCGATACCATCGAGTATCGAAAAACGTCTTGTCGTTCGGTACCAAATTTCGATATCTAAGGGGTTAATCTCATCAGCGTCAGTGAGCCAATAAGCTTGCAGCACTAGCCGGTGTGTTCGACTAGAAGAGGTGCGGCGCAGATCGATCATCCGCGAGAGCGATTCGAAAGCGCACGGAGCAGTCTGCTCTCTTTAGCTCTCGTGGTACTGTAATACCACCAGTATAGAGTAGCGCGGGAGCTGCGTGGAGTTCCGATCATATGCAGATGTCCGTTCATACTAACGTTACACGACCGAAAGCGCGTGTTATGTGACCATTCATGCAAACTGTAGCATCATGCTACAGAAGACAATAAATAAGATTTATATTCTGCTTTTACTCAAAACTCACTTTAAACCACCATCGAGTGTTTTTGGCCATGTAATGTTGCTGAAATTAAATATGTTATTACCTCTGAGTCAGAGCAGCGATCATGGAAGAGAGAACACAAGCAGACAGCGCTGGAAGCTGCTAATGCTCATCAGTAAATCAGTGGAAAATAAATAGAAATCATGATTATGTCTGAGCTATGCGTTTTAAAACGAACATTAACTAGTGTAAATGTAGCCTAACAGATGTGTAAACTAAAGACTATTTGAGCTTTATTAAAACTATTTTGCACTGATTTATTGTGTTGGTTACATTTTGTTCCTTTGTGCAGTGGCTCAGGAGATGAGTCTTTGAGTTAGTATGAACATCAACAAGCTGAAAAATAAAACCAAAGTTTTTTTTTTAGATACTGTAATCTTGTTAAAATTGATTTCATAAAATTGGTATCGAAAAAAGTATCGTTCAGGAACCGGTATCGAAGTCAAGGTATCGGTATCGATATCGAAAAATTTTTAACGATACCCAGCCCTAATTATAACACAAACATTTGAATGCAGCCTTCCTTCTTCTCAAGAAACTTAATATGAGAGACTCCCACAATTTAACAGTTGAAAATATTCGCCTCGTAAGAGCCGTGGATCAAACCGCAAACATCACAGTCTCAGCACTGGTCAGCTGAGAGCATGTTAACAGCCAGGGGCCAGGACTAAGTCAACACCAGAGTAGTTTGCCTTGCCCTTTCTGTCAAATCAATATCTGCAAATAATAAATGAGATCCCTGAGGGAAGCTCCAAACCCCACTACAAGGCCTGACCAAGTCCACAATTGGCTGTGTCTACTCAATATTGTAGGTGAGCCAGAGCAGTGCTGAACATCTTTAGCACTCTATAATAGAAAATTAATTGTGCTCAAATCAAGGCTAAGGGCACCCTGAGGGTTATCTAATAGGGCTACTTACAACTGTCATCTGCCAGGCAAACCCTGAAATAGGAAATGCAAAGAGGAACAAAAGTGTTAATTGACAGAGGGGGGACTGGGAAAATACTAAACTCATTTCCATCACAAGTAACAAAATATTTCATAAATTCATTTTGAATCTGATGTGATGTAAAAAGTTCTCTAAATGAGTTTCTGTCATGCTGTAAGTAGTGTACACTACCATTCAGTAATAAAACAGTGTAATGTTGTGAAATATCATTACAATTTAAAGTATCTGATTTCTTTCAGACCCCATCTACTTAATTTAGACTAGACGGTGAGTTGAGTGTTTGTATTGTCCCTCCCTCTCTCTGTCCTTCACCAATCACTAATCATATATGGGATAAGACAGACCTGAAGAAAACGTTAAGACTCACCCATATGTAACACAAAACCAAAGAGTGTCGATCTCAATAGGCCCCCTCTGTGATGGAAGACTCTGATAAATGAGTCAGTGGCTAGAACTGAAAGGGAGTTAAAATTTAAGTCCACCAGCTCCGATCCATGGATACATCCTTTCATTGATTTCCTGGTATTCCACTCATTTTTGAACCCCAAAATATCCTCAAAAGCACCCTGTCAGGTTGAACTAAGTCAAAACAAGGAAGAAAAGCAGCCTCCAAGAGAATGACAGCATATATCCACGGATCAGCTTCCCTTTTGTGTGTGCCTGTCCCAAAGACCTCCGAAAACTGAGAGAAAGCAAGAAGAACCAACTGGTTCCTCATCATGCGCTTGTTAGCTTGTCCAATCTTTGGCAATCAGCATCGTCCCTGGGGCTCAAAGACATAAGACGCCAGGGAAGCAGGGGAAGCCAAAGCTGAGGAAAGATCAATACGGCACTGTGAAACAAGAAGTGGAGGCTATTTACTTTTCATTGATCCGATGATGCTGGAGAAACACCTCAGTCTGCTGTTAAATTGAGGGAATAAGTCTTTGGGGCTTGTGGGGTTTCTTCTCACAACAGTCAAGAGAAAAGCTAAACACAAGTAAAACCAAGCAAAAATATAAGTGTTCAGGTGAAATTAATTAATCACAATTCACTGAAACTTTACAGGAATGTGCTCAAGATTTAAAGATGCTTTGCGAGTAAACTCAAAGCCACAATCAAAAGCACTTCGATAGTATAGATAGTATGGGCCAAAAGTGAATTAGGACAAGGTTTCCCGAACCACAAGGGTTCATGAGTTGATGAAAAGATTATAATATAAAATTAAAATATAAAATAAATATATATTGTTTTAAATATATATATATATATATATATATATATATATATATATATATATATATATATTATTGCATGTCATGTGACCATTAGCCAACCTCAACATGTGTTTTGTTTTGGGTTTGTTTGTGGGTTTGACTGACCAAAACTTTTAGGAATCCCTGGTTTAGGATATATGAGCATGTGTTTGGGTTTAGATGAATGTTTACAAGTAAAATTATTGTTAAATTCTATTTTATATTGTGTTAAATATGTTATGAGTATATGATGGCCATCTGTTGCAACTCTACAAATGTTGTCCTATTACAAGGAATAAAAACTAATAAAAAAGCTCTTCAAAGTCAACCATCAATGTTTTTAATCGAGTATTAAACAAGTACGTCTTTAATACCCTCGTATTTTTCCTGCAACAAATCACAAGCAAAACTGTAATTAAACATGTAATTAAATATTTGAAATTTACACTGATACAAAGCAATAGTATGCTGTCATTGTAGAAAGATGTCTTTTACCTCCATAATGGTGTAGTTATGGCACATTCCAGCAGGGGCTAACTAGCCCAAGCTAACCAAATAAACCTTGACCCTTGGTATTATTGTATAAATCATAGAAATTGTGGTGACCCACGAACATATGAGGAAAAACAAATACATTCACAACATAGATCTGAACTTGTGTATCTTTTTTTTTTCAACATCTGGAGGCGACCCATTAGTCTCAATCTTCTGATTGCATGTTGGACTGCAGATTATGTCCTTGCTCATCAATGACCTTATAATGACCACATTAAGCCAAAGCCTGCAGGTGTAACAGAGCTATTGAATGTCTGCATGTAAAATTTTGTAGTGAATGATTAGATAAGGAAAGTAATTAGGCCAAGTTATTTCCTGTATGCGTTATTAAAAGTATTGATTTCAAAGTATGCAATTATTTAGAACAGCAGGTCATTAAGATACAAGGTCAGCTCTTAAAGGGCCAGTTCATAGAGTTGAGTCCAGACTAGAGTACAACTTTTAGTGGACTTGGACTTGTCTCGGATGCATTTTTACTCTGACTTGACTTGGACTCGAGCCTTTGGAACTTGAAAAAAATTTCAGAGTCCAGGGACAGTAACAGAACTGCATTGTAACGAAAAATGACATTCAGTATTCACGTGCATTTTTACGTCTTGCCAGTACTTGAAATCAGCCAGGTTTCTGTGCGCACTCACCCAAAACGCAGTCACAGAAAGCGTCTCTCAGTCAGTGTGAGAATGCCAAATTAAGTTCTCAAGTTCTCAAATACACTAAAAGTTATGTCAAAATGTCCGTCTTGGAGATTATTCATTTAAATGCAATTGGTTGTGTCTTAAGAGAACCTGTACAGTTGGGAAAAATATGGATGTGTCAAAATATTTGATCTGTGCATCAAGTCTTAAAGTGAAAGCAGCATAAACCTGTTAATCAAACAACAAAAGAAAAAGAGAAAATCCCTCACTGCTCTTAACTAAATCACTTTAGTAACTTTAATTAGAATAATTAATATTTAATGCATACAGTGAAGATTATGCAGTGTGTGGCAGGAGGAGCAAACAATAGACACAGTGGGTGTGGCGTCAGGCCTCGGAGAGGCTTTTATTTAACAGAAAATGAACAAAAAAATTCCAAAACGGGGAATAAAGTGTCCGAAGGGGAAGGAGTGTTTAAAATAAACCTGGGATCTGGTGTCCTCGTTGTGTTAGGGAATTGTGAAGGAGGGCAGTGTTCGGAAAGGAGGGGTCCAGGTAAGGGGCGTCTGGAGGTCACACGCACTCCTCTCAGCGGTCCAGGGCGCAAGGGGATTAACGGCCCGGCATCCTAGCCTGTCGGCAGTGTCACAGGTGCGTCTCCATTCCGGATCGTGGGTCTGGCAGCTCGCATCTCTGGCAGTGCGGGAGTCCCTCTGTGCCCCCTTCTTGGACCCAATAGGACACCAGGGTGCATGCACGGGAGAAGAGACCGGTCTCTCGAGGAGAGGCGTGCTCGGCATTTAACGGCAGCGGTGATGAGCCAAACCTGACTGTTTTTTGTGCCCCTCCTCTCGGGAACTTAGTGGAGGGCGGTGTTTAAGGGACGGGGTAATGATGATAATTAGTGGGGAGGCAGCTGATCCGTCACAAGTGTTTTATTTTTTTTCTTATTACTTCATTAAATTTCTGTAGTAGGTTATTTCTGTAGTAGCCTATTATATAGACCTAATTGAAAAACTTTAAAAAAATTTAACCACTCTCTAATAACTTCATTATTTACTGCATTACTAGTAGCCTCCATTACTGGCTCTAAAAATAATGTTTTGGAATTAGCAACAGAGGTGTGGGATGCTTTGCTGCATCACCACATCGGGTGTGCATTCTTTTGAAATAATTAAATGGCCCTTCATCAATTATTCCTTACATAATGTAATTTAACAACAGCATTCAAAAATAAAAAAAGAGTTGTAAGTTGGCTCTCAGTTATGGAAATTACATTTTAGGGCTTTTATACACGGTGTGTGCCATTGGCCTCATTTTTATCCACAAAAAAATCCAAATGCCCTCTACCACAATTAAAGTCTAACCACCCGTCATATAAAACCCACGCAAAACACACACAGCCACAAACAGAGATAAGAGATGCATTTTCTGCTCTTCAGGTCCTATATTCACCAAGCCACCCCAGTTACCACTCAGCTTGTATTTATACATTTACTGTATATCGATAAATAAAGTCAAGTTCTGCCCAATAATTTTTCACATTCTAAAAGCTATTGTATGTCACAATGCATAAATCAAGTTAGCCATAACTTCTATCACTTGACTAAGTTTGCTGAGCAGGACACTAATTAGATGATTTGAAATCAAAAATCAAAATGGCAAGATGCAATAGAAGTTTTGTCACATTAAAATTGACATTGCCTTTTCAAGTTGTATCTAAAGGTTAAAACAAGCTTAAGATACTGACAAACAGTAGTGTTTAGTTGGACTCGGACTCGACTTGTACTTGGCCCTTTTGGACGAACTTGAGTCCGACTCTGCCCATTTTGGACTCCGAGTCGACTGGGACTGGATTGGTTAAAGACTCGAACTCGACTTAGGTGGACCCGAGCCCAACACTACCATTTCACCAAAATTTTATTTTTTTACTCACACTCATGTTATTATAAACCCATACGATTGTATTTCTTCTGTGGCACACGAACAGAGCAATTCTTATGACTATACTGGTCATTCTTTCCCAAGCAATTACAATTAATCAAGTACAAGTATGAAAAGCACCACAAAGTAGTATAAACTGAAATGAAAACAGCATGAAAAACAGTTTCAAAATTTCTCATTTTCTATCAACAATGTACAGATTTAGAACAAAATGACAAGAATTTTTGAATGAACTATTTCTTTGATATTTTAAGCTGTGATTTGAGAGCTGAAACAGCATTCTATAAAGGCTAGGAATTCCCCCCCC
>NW_015506824.1:103282-156975 GCF_001515645.1 Sinocyclocheilus grahami | reverse complement strand
CAGGCAGTTCCCCCCCCCCCCCCCCGGTTGAAATTTTCTGATGGTTGCTCAAAAAAAAAAAAAACTTTACCATACAGGAAAACAAACAACGAAGACAGTATTGTCATGAGGACAAAAGCACACAAGATTTGATTTACCCGCCAAGTTTTTTTAATTTAGTCAACTGCAGTTGCAACTTACTCCAAAAGGTCGGTCACACTCTCATACACCCTCTTTTCCCCTCCTCCCCAATTAACCCTCTCAAACAGCTTAGATTACATTAGCTTTGAGTTCCCTCACACCCTCCACTGGACTCACACATCTCGAACAATGAACCCTGACTTGCTTCACAAATCTCCTCTTCAGCTAGGCACAATTATTAATTCAAATAAGGCTGATTCAGACTCTCTCATGCAGCACACTGCCTCTCCCATGACAAGCCCTGGTATTGAGGACTTTAAGCAGGACCACACAACAAGAGCATCGGCTGAACGGCCCTGGGCCCATTCACCACCAATGGGGTCAATTTAGGTGTTGCATTCATCAACTGCAATGCCCACAGATAACTCCATCTGTTAACGTTACCAAAAAAAAAAAAGTTAGAAAAATTGAATTTTAATTACCCTGGGTAAGAGAGAATATGTTTAACAAGTATGTGGAGAATCTTTTACAAGTATTTTTTTTTTTTATTATAAAATAAATATATAAATGATTTTTATCTGTAATTTTTAGAAATGTAATTCTCACACTTAAACACTCAAAAAAAAAAATACACACATTTATAATTGTACAAAAGTTTGTGGTAAGATTTTTTTCTTTAAAAAAAATTAAATTCTTTTAAAAGAAATTAATCCTTTTTATTCAGCAAGGATGCATTAAATTGATCAAAAAAGAATGAAAAGATTTACAATTTTACAAAAAAAGCACATTCATAATGTCATAATATTTTGATGATTTCTGAAGGATCATGTGACACTGAAGACCGGAGGAATGAACATTTTTTATTAAAACAGTTATTTTAAATTGTAATGTTATGTACTATTAGTATATTGTTCGACATTTGCAGTCTTTGTAGAACTTATTTTAAAAAGTTTTTTTTATTTTTTTATTACATTAAGATATGTTTATTGTGCTTATTATTGTATTTGGTGTTATATTGTGTAAAGTATATGTATGTGCATATGGCGAAGTATGGTATGCAGTTGCAACCTCCACATTTGAACCCGAATATAAATAGAATGTTTTCGAATTTTTCACTATTTGTAGGTCACTAATCGGATAATCAAAATTGTGACTTCAGGCGATCAGATGTTTCTGCTTTTACTTTTGCACAAGGTGGTCTTTGGATCATCTCAGATCATGCTGGAGAACCTGATCAGCAGGTTTTACACAAACTTATTTTATGCAGCTCCAGTGCTTATGTCATTGAAACAACAACAACAAAAAAAATTAATAATAATATAAAAAATTTAATAACCAAATACTAAGAACTTATGAAGAGCATACATTCCTCAACTCCGCTTCAGTAAAGTGAAAACTATTATTCCATCTGACACCGAGTCTGTCAATGACTAGAGTGAATGATAATACAGATAATGTAACAAACTTTAAGATTTGATAGCAAGCAGAATTCAGATATGTTACTATATTTATCAAACATGACATGTTATTGATCGCAATAACACATTTTTAGGAAGACTAAGATGAAAGGCAGGAATCCATTGTATACATAAAATACACATGACATCTCAACCATAAAACACCTTAAAAACCTAAGCACTGTTAACTCAGTCAAGTAGCCATCCAACTACAAACCCTGAGAGGATTTTACGAGCATGCAGAGGACAAAAAAAAAATCAACTGAACAAATGTACTTTTCTAGACTTTTTCCAGCACAGGTGCGGAGACTGAGGTAATCTATAGATGATAATGAGAGCAGATGGAGAGGGAAAAAAAGGTTGTAATCTACCCAACAAGAGTCTAAATTGGTACATTTTTAGTGAAAGGACATTCTCATGTTTCTTTGTCCAAGCAAGTAATTCCCCCTCTCTCTTTCGCCAGTGTGGCTTGCCGTGGCAGCATTTTCTGCAACACGGAACACTCTCCCTTCTATTTCAATAGGACAGCTCATTTGCCAGACAGTGAACCGAACTGCTGACTGAGACTTTTAGACTGTTAAATAGACAGAGAGAGAGAGAGAGAGAGAGAGAGAGAGGAGGGAGCAGGGAAAAAGAAAGAATATGAGGAAGCATTGTATCATTACTACTCAGAAAGATCACGATTTTAGAGATTAAGAAACACTGCATTGCAAGGTCATGAGCATTTTTCCTCTCTTGTCTGCAGGAACACCTCACTAACCTCCCTTAAAAATTAGTTCAGGGGATAACTTTAGGGTGCACTGAAAAAAAAAATGATGTAGAACCAATTTTTACTTAGAAATAGCTAGTAAATTTCATAAACATGAAATTTCTAAGTAGGAAAACTAAAATAATATTTTCTCAACTCCAATAATCTTTCTATTATCTACATACTAACAAAAACTCATGTTTACATTGTGGACAAGAGATTAACTAGGCCTAAATAAATACAGAATAATGCTCCAGTTCTTAACTAGCTGGTTAAAGAGCAGACCTGTATAACCAGGTGCAAGCGTGTGTGAATCATGCAGTGTGCTGATTAAATCCAGCCTTTAAAGAGGTCTCACATCTGGCAAAATGCCCATTGACACGTCCTTGGATAGAGAGAAACAATGCACAAACACACACACACACACACATACATATAATAAACCCACTTCATGTTGTGCGTAATCCCGCCAACAACCCTTCATGCATCCACTCAAGTACGATTCCCGGCCCCCGCTAACAAGCAGGCTGTGCAATTAGCCTGCTCATCAAAATAATGATGGATAGCCAGTAAACATGCCCACCACCACTCTATAGGGACAAACACACACATAGTCTACATTCCAGCATTTAACACTTGAACCAAAAACATTTCAACCTAATTGAAGAATTAATTTAGTCATTAATTTGAGAGTATCATAAAAGTGATCCACAAAACCAATGTCATACAGTTTGTGTGATGAAGAGGCCAAAAAAGCCACAAATCCAGTAGGTGGTTAACCATTAAGTTAGAACGTGACAACTGGATCATTTTGACTCAAGAACAAATCATTCATAAAGAGATGTGCATTTCATTCAACCATAATTACCCTACAAAGTGGACTTTACAGGGTGTTCCTCCGTCTTAAGGGAGATTCCAAATTTGAATGTTCATTCAAAAGAACACTGTGAACAGCACAGGGAAAAAAAAACATCAGCATTTGTTTTAATCAAACCAAACCTGCAATATTAAAACATGCTCTTATTTTCATATTAAGCATTAACAAACATTCAGCTTTTAGTTTACTGCTTTTGAATACGACCAATATAAATAAAAATTTATAATCAGAGCAGAATCAATATTTTAACGTTTCTGTTCCTGCGTTCCACTGATATTATTACCGTTCCGAAACCAGTTCAAGTTCGTCTTTTCTTTTTTTTTTGTTGCTTTATTAACATTAAAGAGGCAGTTCACCCAAACATGACAATTCTGTCATCATTTACTCACTCTCAAGTTGTTTTAAACCTGAATGAGTTTCTTTCTGTTGTTGAACAAAAAAGTTATTTTAAAGAATGTGGGTAACCAAACAGTTGCTGGTCCCCAGTGACTTCCTTGAGACATATTTTGTTTTTCCTACTATCAAAGTCAATGGGGACCAGCAGCTGTTTAGTTACACACATTCTTCAAAATACCTTATTTTGTGTTCAATTAATACAGATTTGGGACCACATAAGAGCGAGTAAATAATGACTATGACTACATAATGAATAATAAATTTTTATTTTTGGGTGAACTGTCCCTTTAATGACAAGCGGCAGCATGTTTAGTACTATCAGTCTGCTGTCGCTTTAAGACTTGCACGCATATACAGCATCCGTTTTTCTCTCACTTTAGACATAACCAAATGTGTTTTTGACAGTATTAGTGCAATCAGACACAAAAGATAACTTTGTCAGTAATCACGTGCTGCTTGACAGACTTTTTGTGTGCACGCGCGTTCAGAAAAAAACACATGTCAGAACAGCACGTGAATTAAATATTTAACCAGCAAGGCTTTAAAGCACATGCAAATAGTGCTCTTTTGTGATTGTGAATAAGTGCAGTGTCCTGTGAGTGTAACTCTACCATTGAGTTAACATTTGATGTGAATGTATGTCACGTTGTACAGTATATTGAGACTGAGGCACCAGAACTGCAACTGATAGAATGTGCGCTGTAGCACGATACTACAATATTTCTTCAAAAGCAGATCGTGGAGACGTTTTAATCGCCCACAATCAAATATTTTGATATTTCACACCCCTTCTTTGAATATAGTGCACGAGTCACATGGACTAAGTGCATGATACTTCTACGGAGTAAGTACTTTCATAACATTGAAAAGTCATCTCTTGTGTTCCACATACTTTCATTTAGCGCTGCACTGGTAAACAGAGATGTAGCTAAACATCTGTGCAGTCACCCTTTTCAACCCAACTAATTAGCCTAATGCTAGTTTACTAGGCACTTGAAATGTCAACGCATTTGTAGATTTAGTGTAAACTTAAATTCCATTACCTAGCAGGCAATATTGCTCAGTGAGTTAAGCTGATCTCTCCCCCGGGCCCGATATGTTTCCCCTGCTCTGTCGTCACGCTAACCGTTCTGTCTAGACCAACTTAGAGCCCCAGAATCCACCACAGGGATCAATAAACTGCACATAATTTAAGGCTAATAATGAGCCTTCAGTACCACGCAAATGGTCAGCTACTCTAACAGAATGGAAGGCGTAAAATGATAATGTAATTATTAAAAGGACAGATAAAATGAGCAGGCGCTTACTCTCTCATATTGGAAAGGCTAAAGTCAATTAGCAGTACATTAAATTATTGTTATTCCTGAGCCAGCTGATTGGGGAGGAAGTTAATGTATCTGGTGCCCAAGGTAAATGTAGGACATGACTTGCAGTGCCAAGAGCAGCTCTGTTATGTTGTGGGCAAATGGAGAGTAATTGTATACAGTGTGCTATAAATGTTCTTTGTTATTTACTGTAGCCTACTTTGTATAAGACTACACTGCACACGTTTTCAAACAAGATGATATTGACAAGAAAATTATTTGCTCAGGTATAAGTGTGTTTCTAAAAGATCTAGTTATGCAACATAAATCTGCTGAATCATTGTTTTTCCTCCATTGAGATGCATCGGCGCACATAAAACAAGGATTTTTTTCTTACAGTTTTACCAAGTCAAAGCTGCAGTTATTAAAATATCTTGCTTTTTATGTCACATTATTGGGTGTTTCTTTTTTTTTTAAATTTTTTATTGACAATTTATTCATATTAGCAGCAAGGATGCATTAAATTGTTTAAAAGTGACAGCAAAAATGTTACAAAAGATTTTTAAAAATATGTTCTATTCATTCCATTTCTATTCATAAAAGATTTCTGAAAAGAAAAATCATCACATTTCCAAAAAAAAAAGTACCTAAACTGTTTTCAAACCATTTCTTGATCACCAAATCAATATTTTAGAATGATTTATGAAAGATCACATGACACTGAAGACTGGAGTAACGGCTGATGAAAACTCAGCTTTGCCATCACAGGAACAAATTACATTAAAAAATAAATAAATAAATAAATAATACGAAACAATACTTGCATTACAGAAGAATTCAAAATTTTGTCATTTGGTGCAGATGTATTTAATATCATGGTGTGGTCGATTCATTAGTCTTGCTAAGGCATTCATTATTCTAAATAACCCCAATTAAGAATTCTTAAGAACAGGTCTGTCCTAAACTACAACAGCTGTAAGTGTGTAATCTTGCCATGGCTCCTCTGCCAAACAACTTCTCTTTGATCATATGCATTCTAAAATAAAATAAGTAGATCTAAATTAGTGCGATTCACTGGAAATACACTAAACATTGTGCCATTTGACCTGCCGAGTAAGAATGCAAACATAGTTGTCTTTTCCGCCAGGCTGCTTCCTCCTAATGCGCTAAATGTTTTGGCTTGCACAAAATGTCACCCTTCCCATGGAGAGGACTGGCATTTGAAGTTGGTTTTGTAGACCCTCCGGCCAGATCGCTGAAGGCAGAACAGCCGCTTCGTATCCAAAGAGCATGAAAGAGGCGAATGTGTCTGAGAGGAGCATCAGATGATAATACCAGAGAACCAATGCCACAGACCCACATCACTCAAAAACAGCGAGGACAGCTTGTTTCAGGGTCTGTTAAGTATGTCCATGCCAGTGGGGGATTCAAAGTAAAGCACAGTGCTCCCAGGCCTTTCAGTGTCTGATTCTGAGGCTGACAAAGGCCTTGATTGAAGCTAGAAGTCTCTGAGCTAAGCAGCCTGACAGGATAATAGGACATCTGGAACAGATGTTTACTCCCCCATTTGTAAAATGGTGTCGGCTATGGGTGAATTGTTATGCTAATGCACACGCAGACACACCCTCTCTTTTGCATAGACTCAGCTGCCAATTAAAAGTTAGTTTTTTAAATTTTTTTAGTAACTTGTTTACCGATTACAGATACTAAGAAGTGTTTGGGTGGTACGAGTTAAAATACAAACCAAATAAATTGAATCAAGTAAAGAGATTCACCCTTTGTTGTTCTCCAGAAATGAGCTGCCTTTTAAAAGTTATTTAAATAGCGTCTGCTGTCATCGCAGGAATATGTCTAGCTTTTTAATGACAAATAATCAAATGACTGTCAATGGAATTCAACACATGATAGCAGTCTTCTGATTTCCTCCAGCTTACCCAGTGTTTATGCGGTAATCAACACTCAACCATCTGCGAATGTGCAATTAGCATAATTGGTGTACGTTACACGCTTAATGTAAAGCACAATTTTTACTGCCATTCTTCTCTTGGTACATCTAATTGCAATTGAGCTTGGGAGGAAAAACCTTGTGAGTCTCTGTGAATGTTAAAAAGCGGATTAGCCGGCAATGGGCAGCACCGAGTCCAGGTGCGGAAGGGTCAAAGGTCAATTGGCCTAGCGTTTATCTGACAAATAGTTTGGTAACACCTGGACGAAAGGCAAGAGTTTAAACGCATGAGTGAATGGGCACGACACTGCAGTCTCTTCCAGATGCTCAAATCCAGCATAAATTGGACTCCATTAGAATTAATAGCCTTTACTGGATCTTAATTTACATATAAAGGCAAGAAGACATCTGTCATAAGATATCTGGGAGAGGATGTTTTTAAACTGTTTCTAACCATGTCTACTATGTTAAGCTGTATCTACGGCATTTGCTATAACAGCGGTTTTCAAAGCTTTTTGATCCTAACGACCCCCAAATACAGTGACCCCCTTACGGAGGCAAAATATTCTGAAATATAAAGGCAGCTATATATTATCATGCACACATGATATCATAAAGACAACATGATCTAGGCAAATTGACGTTAATATTTTTTTCAGAACTATATATCGAAGTATTATCTGGAAAATTGACTTAATATCTATATTAGAAGTGTATGTGTTTAACTACTGAATTTTAGATATTGGAAACCTGAAGAGAAATACATTCATCTCAATTTAACACAAATTTACTTAGCACTTTTCACAATCAATTTACACTACCATTTAAAATACTTTTTTAAATAGAAAATAACACTGTTATTCTTCAGAAAGGAAGCATTAAAGTGTTAAAAAGTGACAAGGCATTTGTAATGTTACAAAATATTTCTATTTAAAATAAACACTGTTCTTTTGAACGTTCTATTCTTTAAAGAATCCTGAAAAAAAGCATGGTTTCAACAAAAATATTAAAGGGTTAGTTCACCCAAAAATTAAAATTAGCCCACAAATTACTCACCCTCAAATCATCCTAGGTGTATATGACTTTCTTCTTTCAGACGAATTCAGTCGGAGGTATATAAAAAATTGTCTTTGATCTTTCAAGCTGTTTCATGGCACTCAGCGGGTGTTACATGCATCAGGCCAAAAGAAGTTAAATAAAAAGCGCCCATCCATAAAAAAAAGTGTCTCACACGGCTCCGGGGGGTGAACAAAGGCCTTATGTAGCGAATCGATGCGTTTTTGTAAGAAAAATATCCATAATCAAAACATAATAATCACTTTAATGTAGCTTGCGCTCACTGTTGTACACTGGAAGCGCAGGGGAGAGATCAAAACAAAACAACGGTCACTAATTATAAGTACAAAACAAGGATTTGTAAAGAAGAATGTCTGAGGATTTCGATTAGGGGTGCTCCGATCAGGAGTTTTGAGGCCGATCACCGAAAGCAGTATCTGCCGATCCGATCACTGATACCGATCTTTTAAATCCTTCTTTTTATCATGTAGAATTATTTATAGTGATGATCCAATCAAGATTTTTAGACATTTATTCAGGGCCTGAATTTCATTTTTGAAAATGAATCCCTCTCTTAGGTGACTCTTGTGAGAGGATTTTTTTTTCATTTGAATGGTGGAGGAAATTTTTTTTCAAAAATATATATTTATCTCACCTAAATGTTTGATCATGCTCTGTATTTTTGTTTTTACAATCGTGTAATTGTTGCACAATAGCTTACACAGCGCAAGCCTGATTTTGTTCACACATACTTCGTTTGCAGTGCATACGTAGTCCATGTGTGGTACAGAAGCAGCACGGACTGTGCTTTCACACAGGAGTATGTTCCTGACCCGTGGCTGTTTACCACAGTCACAACATTTATCCATGATTTTGATTTTAAATCCAAAAATTATTACTTAAAGTGCTTTTTCAACATTGTGACTCTTTTTTTTTTTTACACAGTACAGTAATACAATCTTTCATCAATTATTAAATGCTTTTTACTTTTGCATTTACTTCTAGATTTATATATTAAGTTGCTAAAGCGAAACATTTAAACTATTTTTCTTACGTTATCACAAACATTCTAAATTAAAACTTACCATTGACAGAAACCGTCAGCTCTACTGCCTTTTCTTTTGCATTTAAATCTTTATTACAAGCAATCATGCGGTTCATAAAGAACTTTAAAATTATTGCCTTATCTAAAAGTGCTCTTTTCCTTTAAACCTAGCCAAAAAGCCATAGCCTATGTGTTGACTGTGAAACACAGCAGACTTTAATTATATGCATTTATGGTGTAATTACTAAATTTTTGTGTCAATGCATGTTCATATTGACCACAAACAATGCGCTGTTACTTTAATTCAGCGCTTGCAGTGCAGCAAAAATAGACTCTGTGCGGAAACGATCTCTGCACTGCTGCAGACGCACCGCTCCTAAACGCACTGCCAGACCGCAACCGTGTGTGCAGTGTGAACGCTTTAATCCGTTAACATGAGCGCGAAAAAGTATGCACCACATACGCACTGCAAACAAAGTAATGTGAACCTGGTGTTATGTGTGTGCGCGGCTAGTGTGCATGAGCGCACGAGCATTGAATGGTTTAAACACTGACAAGAATTAAAAAGAAAAAATGCAATTTATAAACTTTAATGACGATGCGACACTGCCGCTCACTTATAGAGCAGACGCGATGTGATTTGAAGGCATTTGCATTTTGAGAGAGTAAGAGAACGCACGCGGTGATTAACTCACGCGGTTTGTGAAATTATGTCTCACAGAAACTTTTTCAAATTACTTTTATAAGTTATTTAATGAAGAAATATGAATTGTACCTCACCTAAAGCATTATAATTATTTCACCCGCGCTGGACAGACTGAACAGTGCCGCTGCATGTCGAGCCAAACCTCTCACAGCAGCCAAACCTCTCATCAGCTTGAGATCGCTTTTTTGAGATTGGCCTTTTTAGAGACCGCCGATCAATCATTCCAAAACGATTATCGGCCGATAGTGATTGGTAGCCGATCAATCGGAGCACCCCTAATTTCGATATAAGCCAAGAGGAGACTGGTTTTCCTTTGCTAAAGTAAGGAAACTTTGCTTCCTTTGCTCCTGTTAACAAACGTTGTTTTTCACGAGACTCACTGGCGCATGCACAGCGCTGACCTCATACCTCATCAGCCCAGAACTGCTTCCGTGTACAACTGTTGGCACAAGAAAAGCACATCGACTTGCTACAGAAGGCCCTTGTTCACCCCCTGGAGCCGTGTGAGACACTTTTTTTTATGGATGGGCACTTTTTAGTTAACTTCTTTTGGACTGATGCATGCAACACCCACTGAATGCCATGAAACAGCTTGAAAGATCAAAGGTATATTTTTAATATACCTCTGACTGGATTCGTCTGAAAGAAGAAAGTCATATACACCTAGGATGACTTGAGGGTGAGTAATTTAAGGACTAATTTAAATTTTTGGGTGAACTAACCCTTTAGGCAGTTTTCCATATTGATAATAATAAAATGTTTCTTGAGCAGCAAATTAACATATTAGAAAGATTTCTGAATGATCATGTAACACGACTGGAGTAATGTCAGCTGAAAATTCCGCTTTACCGTCACAGGAATAAATTACATTTTAAAATATATTCAAATAGTAAAACTGTTATTTTAAATTGTAATAATATTTCACAGTATTATGGTTTACAATATTTTTTATAAAATATTATATATTTTTTTATTATTATTATTATTATTATACATTCTTCTAGCCTCCCTGGAGGTCCTGGGCACCAATTTTCAAACTCTACTGTACTATAACAAATATCTGTGCCAATAATTTACTGTTGAGATGTGCTTGTTATAGATAAAACACGTCAACATATTAAATGAGCAAAATAGCAATTCAATTAGGCTCACATGCAGGCAATTAAAAGCATTTCATCCATAACAAAGGCAAATGGAGCCCTGGACACCGTTTGTGACACAAGCCTCTTTTTGCAATAAGAAATATATTCCTACAAAAATAGAACCACATGACAGATGCCTTTTTTGCTTCTCACATAAGCTTTCAAACTCATGTTTAATTGTATCACGTCATGGATGTAGGCTGAGGCACTGCTGCTTGAAGTATAAATTGGGTAATTCAATTAAAGTGCCCTGCGTAGACACATGATAACGGATGGAGGACAACTCTAACCTGGGTCTGAACCTCACGTCACCTCCATATCACTCAGCCTCCCTGACAAACGGCGGCCAGTTAATAATTGAAACACATGGCTGCCGGCGTAGGTCAATAAAGTCCTTTCCTTCATCGGCATGACTGAATTAACCGCCTCGCCCTATAGTACAGCTATCTTTCTTCACGTGTAAATAGAGCTAGCATGCAGCCACTGATTAGTTATAAAAGCCCTTCTTATCTTAAAAAAAATAAACAGCTGGAATTAATGACGACTTAGCTCTGTTTGTGTTGTTGAGGGTTAATGCAATCGAAAGCAAGGAACCTAGCATGCTCTGTTTGTAGTGTCCATCAAAGATCGAGATGACTTGACAGTTTGACAACAACAGAGAATCACTTAAAGGAGCACAAGCCAACACTTGAAGGTCATTTCAGGGGTGTTTCACGAGGAGAAGCCTTAATCCTATGAACTTCAAAGTTCACAGATGTGCACTGTAAAAAAAAAAAAAAAAAAAGATTGGTTGAGAAAACTTTCACACAACCTGATGTATTCAGAATTTTAGGTTCTCTACAAATATTGTTTTAAAATTGTCCTAATTTGTTTTTTTTTTATTTGTTTCATCACTAAATATGCATCATTCAGACAATAAATGCATTAAAGGGATAGTTCACCCAAAAATTTAAATTATATCATTAATTACTCACCCTCATGTCGTTTCAAACCCGTAAGACCTTCGTTCATCTTCGGAACACAAATTAAGACATTTTTGATGGAATCTGAGAGATGTCTGACCCTGCATAGACAGCAATACAACTGAAATGTTCCCAAGTCCAGAAACGTAGCAAGGAGATCTGTAAAATAATCCATGTGACATCAGGAGTTCAACCATAATTTTACGAAGCTACGAGAATACTTTGTGCGCAAAAGAAAGAAAAAAAACGACTTTATTCAACAATTCGTCTCCTCTGCATTACCATGTAGCGCCATTTTGGAGAATATCAGCTGGACATAAACAGCATATGCTGTTCTGTGTCAGCTGCATCACGCCGGATCTGTTTCCTACGTTGTTGTGATTTGATCTGAACGGAAACAGCGTATCCGTGTGACCCAGCTTGGGTGAACTAACCCTTTAAGGAAACTACAGATTTCCTGCTTTGCAATATTTTATAGGACACTTAAAATGTGAATTTTACTATGGTATCTTTGTTTCTGAAGGCGTACAAAGTAAAGACATCTGGGAAATAGTTTTAGTAGGATGTACACAGACCTCAACTTAAAAACGCAAACCTGAATAACGGTGACAAATATAAAAAGGCATGCTTTTAACACCACAACACAACAAATAACTAACAATAGTGACAAAACAACAATAAAAGTAATTTAAAAAAATCAGCAAACATAAGTTACCGCATAATGTATTAATGCTGCAATGCATTCTGGGAACTCACAAACTCAAAATATTTCAACAATATTGATCAATTTGAAATTCTTTGATTAAACAACTTATTTGCTGTACATTTTTGCAATTACCGAGATGAAACGGGACAGAGATCAAACCACATCCCCCCAAAACTTTGTCTAGTCCTTTAATGTTGTGAAATTATTTCACCGACGCCAGACAGACTGAGACGGCGCCGATGCATGTCGAGCCAAACCTCTCACGGCAGCCAAACCTCTCATCAGCTTGAGATCGGCCTTTTTAGAGACCGTCGATCAATCATTCCAAAGCGATTATCGGCCGATAGTGATCGGTAGCCGATCAATCGGAGCAAGCCAAGAGGAGACTGGTTTTCCTTTGCTAAAGTAAGGAAACTTTGCTTCCTTTGCTCCTGTTAACAAACGTTGTTTTACCGAGATGAAACGGGACAGAGATCAAACCACATCCCCCCAAAACCTTGTCTAGTCCTTTAATGTTGTGAAATTATTTACAAGGTTAAGTAAAACTAATTGAAAACCGCCTACGTAAAAGGCTTTCTCAAGCCAAAACTCGGGATTAGGGTAAAATACTGCTTAAATTCCATATCAAAAGAATTACAACCCTTTACAATAACACATAAAAGACTTCCCTCTAAAGGTGTGCAAACACGCCTTTAGCATACTAATATCACATAGGGAAAAAGACGCTATATATCCACAAATTATTTATCCGCGGATATTTAATCAAATCCTTTGTGGAGATGTGCGCAGCGGGAGGTGTTCATTTTGAGACTGTTTAAAAACGCTGTAATCCGCTGCGAACTAAAGGTGGCAGTGCCATTGTGCGATTGACAAATTTGTTTACAGGCTTGCGCTAACCAAACAGATTAAAACACTATTGCGGGGAAGATAAGCATGCAGGCGTCTGACTGTCACAAACCTCCGCAACCCTGTCTTTAATGCAGGAGAAAAGAGTCAGAATGAACAATGGCTTTAAATCCATTCCACCCCTCCACAAGGCCTATTTGACATTGTTCTAGTGCGGCCCACACAATTTTCACATTTCAAAGTCAGTTTAATCAAGAGCTCAGGCAAAAGAGGATGGATCAGAGGGAAGAGAAGGTTTTTGCCATTCAAACAAACTCATGCAAATGATCACTCTAGTATGGAGTTTATGTCAGACTGGCTTTGGGTGAACCTTAATCAAACGAGGGATTTGGTTTTGTTCTCTCTCGCCTCTTTTTTCTGTTTGGCACCAAGCCCATTCAGCGAGAGGAGAAAAAATGCTCACACTGGGGGGCATCCACTTTTAGTCTTACGTACTGTCTTTGGGCAAAGCGTTGACATTATAAACTTTTAGCAGAAGATCAGAACAGCCAGTTAAGGACAATACACCTCAGGCAATGAAGGTTGAAATGTAGACTGAAGCTATATTGGAAATGCCTGGTTACATCATGAAGCAGAACCATAACCACCATAAACAGTATGCATGTTGTTTACATGCAATAATTTTCATTAATTCACATTCAGAGTTTGAATGTTCTGTTTATATATATATAACCAGTGCTGGGTAGATTACAAATTCTAGTCTTTTACTGATTACAAATGACATAATGAAAATTGTAGTTTGCAATGTAATCTTTCTATATATTCTGACTACATTTTGAATACTTTGATTACTTTTGACATAACTAAGAAACCTAAGAACATGTATTCCATTCTTTGTTATCAACATGAAGTGTATTAAACATTACACTATGCCAGGGCTTCCCAAACTGTGGTTTGTGAATGAACTGCAGGCCAGGGTTTGTGAGTTGATGAAAAGCAAACAGAACAATATGACACAGAATAATATGTAATGATGTAATCTATAAAAAGTAACAGTAATCTGATTATGAGCATTTTGAAATGCAGTAAAATCTAATCACAAGTAGATTACATGTAATCAGTTACTAACACATGTGCACACAGTATCTTTGAAAACAGTCAAATTCAAGCATTTTTACATGCTTAAGTTTTCCTATTGTTCAGATTATTTCAGGTCTACACCATCCCTTTCAGTTTCATCAAAATTGAATTTGGATCGAGCTCAATCACATCGATTGTGGTGTTTACATGAAGGCATTTCTGGCCTGTTGGACCATCAATCCAGTCACTAATGCATTATTTGGTTGCACGCAGTAATAGCTATTGAGGTTGACAAGTATTGTCACCCCCAATATCTGATACTTGATGTTGCTCTGCTGCACTTCATTACACAATGTGTCTGTTGTTATGATGAAAAAATATAAATAAAATTTTTTAAACCTTATATTTTTGTAGCGGGCTGCCTTAGCAGTCTAACAGCGCTTACTACTTTCAAAATTATTAAGATGGCCAATCAAATCAAAGAAGTGTCCACCCTTTTCTGTTCACAGAAGCCAAGTGTGAATTCCAGAACAAAGCTACAGTGTTAATGCGGAAAGACGGTAAGGTAAGATGTAAGCAGCTAAACATTTAATATCTGACAATTGTTTTTATGACAGAAATGTATCTATATAGTAGGGAGGTATACGACATTGTCACAAAGGCAATAAGGAAGAACTGCGATTTTTAGGTTGCTATCCAAGTAAACAAAAGAAGAACATGGCTACATATACTGCGATTCCTTCTAAAACAGAAAACAAAGGGTTAAGCTCACGGCAGCTTATTTGAAACATCTGGTTCTTCCAGCAAAACTATTTACTTCATATCGTTTGAGGTAAAAACTGATTATTGGCAATTAAATGCCCATTAATTTTTCAAGCATGGAATCCTGCCAGATGTTTTACGTCAGAGAGAAAAATAGCTACTCCTATTTTTTTCATTTCATAATAGTCACTGGCATGATGAATCTTTTCCATACACGTAAGCACAATTAAAAGGTGTGGACTTTTGTAATGTAGCTGCATTTAAAGGGGCTAAACTGACAGTTGAGTACTGAGCACAGTTTGGACAAAAGTAACTAAGTTCAAGAGTTTCCTGAACAGGACAGGGATATTATATGATTTATAAAAGGGCACCACAGACTTGATTAATTCGATGCCACTATGCTGCCCGTTGTCTGAAAATAAACAGAAGGCCTTTTGAAAATCGTTGCCCTATTTCTTCTTATTGATATATCTGTGGCACAATTGGAAAAATAGAATCTAGGTCTTATAAATTAAGAACTCCTTGCTAGGCCACATGAAAACTGAAAACACTCCAAAGACAATGGCTGACTCCTCAACCTAACATAATAAATGACTATCGGGCGCTATAACAATCTGCTCCCTGCTTGCTCTGACCTCGACACAATGGCCCAGGTTGCCCAGCTGTGGCCCTGCTGGAGTGCAGCAGCTGAAGGTAGTCTCTCCACCCTGACCTGGCTGGCTCTGGCTCAGGCCAGCACTTTTTAATTCCCATAAGAAGCAGAGAAGCGCTGAGAGGCCGGGGCAAGCAGGAGTAAGCATCTATTGCACATGTCAGGGCCAGAACCCATACACTCCCTCACTGACCTCAATTAGAGCCGACTAAAAAAAAAAGGCTAAAACTTACTGCCCCGCTACATGCACATGGATACAAACTAGCAAGTTATAGATTACACGGATGGCATCATTAAAGAGGCGGGTTTTTTTACAATACTAGAGTAACCTGAGGAAATTAAGTTAATGAGATTCGTATTAAGTAAGGACTGTTATGTCATGCTGAAAATATCAATTGTACAATATCACACGAGCCAATATCATAATACCACGTTTTATACAACAACGAAATAAAACATTAATATAGACTAACTTCCATGTTTGACGCAATATTTCAGTTAGATTGTGTACAGTAGCTCCAAACAAAGCCAAGGTGTCTCCAAGCAGCACACAGCGGTGGTGTTTGGTTCCCGGGTAAATAAATCAGTGTATGTGAATGAATCGGTTGAGTGAATGATTCAAAGACTCACTCGCAAAGCACGTCACTGGTTTCAATCGTGAATGAATCAATGTTTGAATGAATCGGTTGAGTGAGTGAATTACTGAAGGACTCGATCATGAAGACAGTCACTTAGCGCTACTTACTGGCATAACGATGTAAGATGAATCATAAATCTAGCAACATTAGGTCACTTAAAGGGTTAGTTCACCCAAAAATGAAAATTAGCCCATACATTTCTCACCCTCAAGCCATCCTAGGTGTATATAACTTTCTTCTTTCAGACGAATCCAGTCGGAGTTATATAAAAAATTGTCTTTGATCTTTCAAGCTGTTTCATGGCACTCAGCGGGTGTTACATGCATCAGTCCAAAAGCACTTAATTAAAATGCGCCCATCCATAAAAAAAAGTGTCTCACACGGCTCCGGGGGGTGAACAAAGGCCTTCTGTAGCGAATCGATGCATTTTTGTAAGAAAAATATCCATATTCAAAACGTAATAATCACTTTAATGTAGCTGGTTGTATGCTACATTACTGTTGTATGGAGGTCGGCTTTGCGCATGCGCCGCTCAGAAGTGACGCGCAGGGGAGAGATCAAAACAAAACAACGGTCACAAATTAGAAGTACAAAAGTAAATAAACTTTTGTTTTAAAAGACAAATGTTTTTACAAAAAAAATAGACAATTTTTGTAAAGAAGAATGTCGGAGGATTTCGATATAAGCCAAGAGGAGACTGGTTTTCCTTTGCTAAAGTAAGGAAACTTTGCTTCCTTTGCTCCTGTACACAAACGTTGGTTTTCACGAGACTCACCGGCGCATGCGCAGCGCTGACCTCATACCTCATCAGCCCGGAACTGCTTCCAGTGTACAACAGTGAGCACAACCTAGATTAAAGTGATTATTATGTTTTGAATATGGATATTTTTCTTATTGATTAAATGCATTGATTCGCTACAGAAGGCCTTTGTTCACCCCCCGGAGCCATGTGAGACACTTTTTTTTTTATGGATGGGCGCATTTTATTTAACTGCTTTTGGACTGATGCATGCAACACCCGCTGAGTGCCATGAAACAGCTTGAAAGATCAAAGACAATTTTTTATATAACTCCGACTGGATTCGTCTGAAAGAAGAAAGTCATATAATCCTAGTGTGACTTGAGGGTGAGTAATTTAAGGGCTAATTTTCATTTTTGGGTGAACTAACCCTTTAAGACCGTGGAAAATGTGAAAGGTACATATATTGTAAAATACTATAAATCTATATTTGGAGTCTTGTTAATGTCTTTTTTTATCTTTTTTTAATGTATTATTATTATTATTATTATTTAAATCTTTGGAGTTACTTGTACTTGTTTTATATGAATTTTAGTTTACTATGTTCTTTAATTAAAAAAATAGCTAAATTTTATATATAATAATAATAAAATAATATCTTACAGCTGCTGAGGAAGTGACTGTAAATTAGGTATTTATTTTTAATTTAATTTAATTTATTTATAAAGTTTTTAGACCAATCAAACTGGTACTAACTATTTTAGGCTAACACCCTTTAACCCTTAGTCAGGTTAGACGCCATATTGAATTAAAAAACGAGGCATAAACAATGGCACACAGTATAAATGTCCTAAATAACATACACATTTTTTTGTTTTCTTTGCTTATTTTGGAATTTTTAATTTTTTTTTCACCTGAACAAGCGGTATGTTGTTAAACAACAGTACAACCCACTGAACTTCCATCACTCACAGCCTCGTTTTCATTCCTGTCAGATAATAAATATGGTGCTACCCTAAGGTCTAGACATATTATTTTAAAGAGAGGATGAATACAAGCAATCATGGCTGACATTTTTCTAAAAATATTCATTACAATCAACAGAAATGTTGATCTATTTTGATTTTTTTTTTCTCCCTGAGTCACTGGGGCTGTTCATTTATACTAGCGCTTTAGAGATCACAGCAGTCCTGCTCGCAAGCAGGCGTAACAGGAATAACATCAAACCTCTAAATCACTGCTTCACTGTTATTTTGGGATACCCAGCAGACCAGGACACCAATTGAAGCCTCATCAGCAGCCCTATTATCTCAGCTGTGGTGTTGGGTGGCTGGAGCAGATTTGTGAGGGTCATACTGTGACCTCCATGAGCAACCAACAGGCCGGGCTTCTTTTAGCTAATGCAATTAACCTTGTGGAGAAAAATAAAGAAGGACAGGCAGAGACAGAAAAAAAGAGCAACAAAAAGAAAACAGACAGCACAAAGCTGAAAAGCCACAGTATGATAAAGAGAGAGAGAGAGAGAAAGAGAGGGAGTCTCCCAGAAAGAAAGGTAGAGGTGAGAAGCTTAACTCATAATGATGGGGGGAAGCGTGCCTGGGCTGAGGGGGCTCTCTTCTCACGGCTCTCTCTCTTCTCATGGGAAGCAGAGGTTGGGAGCACCCGTCTTGTGGAGGAGGTAAGATGAAGGGCCAGTGTCAGCCTGGCTTTTAATGGTCAGAACTGTGGTTAGTTCTTCTGACTATGTCCTGTCCCCTGTGGCTCAGAGTCCACTCCATATAACTGGCCATAATTCACCTCGTTTGGCAGTTTGGGGTCTCCAAGGTGCAGGATAAAAAGTGCAGGGAGCAGTAATGGCAGAGAACAGCTGAGGGCACATCTAGTGAGAGAAGAGCAGAAAACCACACTCTGACTGGAACCTTTAAACCAGTACACACTGAAAAAATGGCAATGGGGAGGTTGTTGAATTTTTAAATATGCATTTCTTACATGATTAATTTATGCTTCTCATCTAAACATATGTTAATCATGTACCATGTATTTATTCAGTAAGGATGTTCAACCATATAGAATTAATCATGTTGAAGCTAAATGAAGTAGTTATGTTTTGTTCAGAAACCCCGCCCCTTTTCGAAGGAAACCAATTCGCGCCCATCGCCATTTTGTCTCTTGCTGTGGATGGGATCTGAGCTCTACACTGAGGTAATTAAAACTTGAAAATAAAATTCAGTTTAGAGTAGCCATTCAGTATTTGAATGTGCACATTTTCGCTCAGGCTTTATGTACTTGTCATATCAAACAACATTTTTTAAAAGTTACGTTTGTGCTAATGCTCAAGTTAGCTAACTTTGACACTAGCTTTAGCCGCGTCTGAAAATGTAATTATAGTTTGTGTGTAATCTTTTTCTTTGTATGTCGACTAGTTTAAAATTTGCGTCAGTATGACAAACTGAACCGTGTCTACACCGGTCGTTACCGTTGTCGTGCTGCAACAGCTTGGTCAGAAATAGAACGGGGAATCCGTTATCCGTCGGGGATTTGTCGCGCCGTGCCGCGAGGGTGAGTAACGATGGGCTCATTTGAGATGCCCCTCGCCTCGCCTAAATGCAGGTGAGAGTAACGTTAGGCGGCTGCAGTCCGAGGACGAGTGGAAAAAGTGCAGCGAGACGTCCAATTCTCCAGGTGGATCAGACACATGCGATGATGCGAGTTCAAAGACGGATATCGTGTGATTCACACTCATGTTGTGTTCCTTCCTAATAAACTGGATGTCGTTTAAGTAACGTTAATGTTGCTTTTTATTACAACTTACAATGAATAAGACTTTTTTACAGATGTATTTTAATGCACTTTTTAGTAATATGACAGCAATCACATAATTCAGAGAGTATATTCACACATAATTTATACACATAAAAACATGATATTAGGCTTTTGAAAGAGAACTATTGCTTAAAGCAGTGGTTCTCAACCTTTTTTCCCAGTCTCGCGGGCTGCACGCATATTATTTGCATATTACGTCAGCAATACAAACCAACTTGATTTATAATATTATAGCCTAAATATTATGATATCTAATCGATTACATTCATTGAAATAAATAAATAATTCTACTCCCCATAAATAACACCCAGTTTTGTGAACTTCGGCTCAAAGGAGTAACAGCACAATCATAGGCGGAGTTTCACTTTTATGCGTGGGGGGGGGGCACCCACTGACAGACGAGCCACGAGCACTTTTTTATATGTTCTACATTTCATGCGTTTATGTAACACATATTTTACATTAAAAAATAAATTTAGAATGAACAATAGCTGCTGTACAAAGAGTAAAAAAAATAAAAACATACCTAATGCAGAAAAGCCGCCTCTTTTTCTGAATTGCGCAGATGACCACTATCTTTTTCATCTCTTCTGATAAATTTTCAGTCAAATCGTTTTCTGTGTGCTAGATCAGAGCTGGAGCTCTGCATTTCAGCCTGTTTTAGGCTTCTCCTTATTTGTATATTTTAGACATCCGTCAATTAGTGATGAAAAAAGATTGCCGCACTGGTGGAAACGACACGAGACCGTGCTACCGAGACTGCCAAGAGCGGCTCTACGGTGTTTAGTGTCCCGCAGCAGCAGTATGTATGGTGCGTGCCGTCAGCGCAGCTGAAGAGAACTGCGTTCAGATGCACGCAATGGGCTCTAAGCAGCGAGAATTGTGATGTATTTCCGCTCATACTTTATACCGGCAAGGGCGCTTCCGGTTTGTATGGTAACTAAGAGAAACCATCAGCTGTGTGGGAGTCACGGCCCCTCACTAAAACAACAAAGAAAACGTTGTAGTTTTATACCGTTTTAAATCGACATTATATCTTCTCCATAACCATGGAAAATAAATAAATATGTACACTACACCGGGGCCTGTAAGATTTTATTAAATATTTTGATAAAGACGACTATAAAAAAAACTGCTCTCCAAGACTGCATTTATTTGATTAAAAATACAGCAATATTACAACCATTAGCACACTGGTAAAGTTTTTTTTTTATTTTTTTTATAGTTTATTAGGCCTAGTATATAGTTTATTAGTGTTGTGTGTGTGTGTGAGTGTTGAGGGGTGGGCGTGTGCAAAGTCAGTGTAGTTTCGTTATCTGAGAATCAGTTTAAGACTGTAGTAATTACCTAATTAGTGTACCATGTGTTATGCCTTAAATGTTTTAAAAGAAACAATTTATTTATTTGCAGATTTGCAACCTATAAGCACATGATGGCCTTCTGGGAACAGATTGAACCTTCAACACACAGGATGATTCGTGTCACCAGCTCCAAAGTCACCAGGGAGACTGGGCTATATGTGAAGACTCGGGCACTTCCTGCAATTGATGAATTCTTCCTCTTCATGATGCACCTTGCTTTGGGCCTCAAGCAGAAAGACCTGGCTCATCGCTTCCATGTCCATCAAACTACAGTGAGCCACATCATAACCACTTGGGCGAACTTCCTCTATTTTCTTTTAGGTTCTGTGCAAATTTGGTTGCCGAAAGAGAGAGTACGAGCCTATCTGCCAGAGGAATTTGAGAATTTCCGAGACATCCTGGACTGTACCGAGCTTCGCTGCCAAACACCTTCGTCTCTGCTATTACAGAGTGAGGTCATTTCCAACTACAAATCTCACTGCACCTTCAAGGCTTTGATAGGAATGGCCCCTCATGGTGCAGTAACTTTTGTCTCTGGACTGTATGCGGGGTTTTGTCTAATCTGGGATGTTTTTTTACTTGCCACATATAATTCTGTCAACTATCAGATTAGACCACTTGTCAAGGCATGGTTTGAAATATTGTAAATATTTTCTGCAAACTGTCTAATTTTCTTAATATGATGGCCTGATGTTTTTTTGCTTGCCTTTTGACTTACCACATATAGTTCGTACCAACATTCTTTCATTACTGATACCTGATAATTAACATTCTTCTTGACCAGTTGGTTCATTAAAAAAATAATTTTACCATCCAACTTTTGACCTCCTTCCTTTGTTGGAGCAGCCATAGTTAAACCTGCAATTGCAACACAGTTCTAATTCTGTCAATCTTCTGCCACCTGCTCAAATCTTTATTTACAACTATGGTGAAAGACCAGACTAAGATACAGTATTCTCAAGTGCCTTTTCTATTTATTTGAATGTTATAAGTTATATTTATGAATTACATTTATTATGATAGTTACCTACAACATTCCTTCGCAATTATTAATGCAAATAAATACGTACACAAAATCCCTTTCAGAGCCCATCAACAGTAACTTGATGGTCCATGGGCACTTTAAGAAAAGCTGTAATATTGTATGCTAGTCTACATTGACAGTTATGTAACAGTATAAAAATATCTGTGAACAACAGCAGTATACAGTGTAACAGTAAAACAATAACAGTATGTGTACTGTATACTAAGTAAAAATTTCCATTTTGTATAGACTTGCTAACACGAACAACAGATCAGTTAGAATACTGCATAGACTCGCAAAAATAAACAATAGATAATTTCAGATATTGTAGATTTGTAAAAATTAACAATAACACCTGAACTCACTGAACTGATTGAAACTGAAAGGGCTTCTTAATTGATAACCTGGTACCATGCAAAATCCACAGGCCTGCTTTTGTGACCAAGGGCACACAAATGTCTGCCGGAGAGGTGAGACACACTCAGTCTGTGGCCAGGCTCAGGGTGCATGTTGAACGCCTGATTCGGCGGGTGAAGGAACATAAGTTGTTTGACACAGTCATCCCCTTGTCCATTTCTGGTAGCATTAATCAACTGTTTGCCGTGTCATGTCTTCTCATTAACTATCAGAATGGACCACTTGTCAAGGCATGGGCCCAGTGAGTCTACAGTGTCATTCTTGTCTGTGTACTAAGTCTTTATTTTGCACATTGAAATATTGTAAATATGGTCTGGAAACTGTCTTAATTTTCTTACTATGATTGCCTAATAGATTTTTTTTGCTTGTTACTTTTGTCTCATCTGGGATGTTTTTTTACTTGCCACATATAATTCTGTCAACTATCAGAATGGACCACTTGTCAAGGCATGGTTTGAAATATTGTAAATATTTTCTGCAAACTGTCTAATTTTCTTAATATGATGGCCTGATGTTTTTTTGCTTGCCTTTTGACTTACCACATATAGTTCGTACCAACATTCTTTCATTACTGATACCTGATAATTAACATTCTTCTTGACCAGTTGGTTCATTAAAAAAATAATTTTACCATCCAACTTTTGACCTCCTTCCTTTGTTGGAGCAGCCATAGTTAAACCTGCAATTGCAACACAGTTCTAATTCTGTCAATCTTCTGCCACCTGCTCAAATCTTTATTTACAACTATGGTGAAAGACCAGACTAAGATACAGTATTCTCAAGTGCCTTTTCTATTTATTTGAATGTTATAAGTTATATTTATGAATTACATTTATTATGATAGTTACCTACAACATTCCTTCGCAATTATTAATGCAAATAAATACGTACACAAAATCCCTTTCAGAGCCCATCAACAGTAACTTGATGGTCCATGGGCACTTTAAGAAAAGCTGTAATATTGTATGCTAGTCTACATTGACAGTTATGTAACAGTATAAAAATATCTGTGAACAACAGCAGTATACAGTGTAACAGTAAAATAACAGTATGTGTATTGTATACTAAGTAACAATTTCCATTTTGTATAGACTTGCTAACACGAACAACAGATCAGTTAGAATACTGTATAGACTCGCAAAAATAAACAATAGATCAGTTCAAACATTGTAAATTTGTAAAAATGAACAATAACACCTGAACTCACTGAACTGATTAATGAACTGATTGAAACTGATTAAACTTATTGAAAGATACTATGCCCAAGGCCATTGGAGTGACTTACTGCAAACACTTCTGTATGTAGTGGTAAAACAAAAAATTATCTGTTCTGTCTCTAATGGTGTGCATTACATCAAGATCTTTATAAATACGCTCGACTAACATGTCTTCCTGAGCACAAACAACAAAATCACACCACTCTAGCCCTGTCAAGAGCATCTGACCTTGAACTTGCCAGTAGTACTTGTGCTGCCTCCTGAGTTTCAAAGCACCACCGGACATTTTTAGATAGGGGCAGTCCACATAGCTCTGGATATTGGGGCATTTGACCTCAAGGAGACCAAATGGTGGGTTCCCAGAGGGATCAAAGATGACTCCATCAGGAGAGCTACCTAGCCATGGAGCATCAGGATGTACCATGAACCCGCAGGGTGAACAGTTCACATTTTTAAAAGTGCAATACTCTTTAACAGCGAGTGGCTCCATATCAATACCTCTCCTCATATTCGTGGTCTGACCAGTCCCCTTGAGAATTCTCTCAGCCAGATTCTCTGCAGATGTATATCCACGAACATGGCATACCTCGTGGAAGCGAGTAGATGTCACTCTCATCTTTCTCAAATTAATGCTAACGTTTGCTGCTACAATAACATTTCATCGTAACGACTTACCCTCGTAATTATCGATGTAGCTGGCGATATACATCTTAAATCCCTTTTCCCGTTTGCTGGAGGGAGTGGGGCATGACTTTTTGACAAGTCGGTCCACATCATTAATAGTCAGACGAGGTAGGTCTTGAAGACAGCGAGTGAAAAGAGAGGCCATGTTTGCCTGTTGTCGGTCTGTCTGTCAGTCAAGTGAACTAGAATTTCGCGGTCAGTGTAACAGAAGTTTCTCAGCCGGTATAAGCCAATCCGGAACTGTGACGTGCATTGAGCGCATAGGCTTAAGTTTTGCCGCAAAGCATTGGCAAAAGTAATTACCATAAATGGGTCAGGGGGAAACAGGAAGGAGATATTTGAATTATTTACTAATAAACTAGTGTTTTCTGAGTCGATGTCGCAAGGATGAAGTTGTCGATCCTGACTCGCCATCTCTTCATTAGAGAAGCGCCTTTAGAGAGAGGTGCATCTTTACAGATTATGATCATAATGAAAGAGTTTTTGATTTGTTTTATTTCGTTAAGTAGTAATTTAAAGCTTTCTATAGATATATTTATCATGTCTGTGAGACATGTATTCGCTGAGTTTCAGTTCATTTTTTCCTGTTGAAGAAGAGACGGCAGAAAGCGCATCATGTTTGATTTCTTTATTTTATAAAAGCACAACATTTTGTTGATATTGTGAGTGCACACAAATAAAAGTAGACCCTTTACAGTTACGAATGATGTATTACTCTTACCTTTATGAGCAAAAATGACGGTGTATCCACTGAAAAAAATGCAAGTGATCGCGCTGGCACCTCTATGTCCTGCAAAGCGCGCTTCAGCTTCCACTCTCCGCACAAACTATTGGATACAGCGCACATTTATCTAGGTTTAACGTTTAAGCATTGTTATATGCTAGAACTGTTTTATATCTATAGATTTTATTTGAGTCAAGTCGTGATGATTTGAGAAGGCTAAATTGATCAAGCATATGCTCACTGTCTGCCGCTGGCCACTTGGTCATTACTTTAAATGCGTAACGATAATTGGGCTATGTGAGTACTGCTCATGTCTGAAAATAATATATGAAAAAAAATTATTTTACATAAAAACATTAGGCTATAGCTTATATTTATTTTGTAAATTTTTTAATTAATGTAAAAACTAAAATGAATTGTAAAACTTAAAGTAATTTTTTAAAATTGTGTTCAGCATGGTGGGCCGCATTTGAATTCTTGACGGGCCGCGGGTTGAGAACCACTGGCTTAAACCAATGAGCATCAATAATCATAACCAATAATCAGTTTTATTATTAAAAATCCAGTATAATGCTTGTTGTTTAAAAGAAAATTAACATTTTAATATGTGTTCTGTTTACATGTCTGGTTTCTCCTGTCCTGTGAAGACCCCTTATTCTCCTGGACTGTTTATTGTTTATTTTTTATTTTTTATTTTTTTGGAATGCTGTTTAGTAGTGGTGAGTATTATTAAAAACTTTTACTTTTGTTTTAAGAGGTTGCATTCACATGCGTACATCTCTGATGACTGCTTTGAATGATATGCTTCTTAATATAATTTGATGAGCATAATCCAATAGTCTTAATTCTAATATTTGTTAACCGTTTTAAAACTGATGCATACTTTTGATATTTTACAGATATCTGATATTTCACCAGACAAGTGCACTTATTGACATCCACTTCACTGTCAGTCCAAAGCCTCTACATTAATGGTATTTATGAAACTATACTGTAATCTGTATGTTTAGTTTATCTGTTTAAATCACATGTTTGCTACTTTTAAAATCTTTGTCTGACAATGTTGCAAATGTTAATATTAATCTATTATTTTTCTCTCTCCCTGTCCATTGAATGTGTCCGTGTATTAAGGGTGCACAGCTGCAGTTAGATTGGAGTTACCAAAACATCCACACTTTGGACATTTCTGCCATTATCCATGTACGTATTCAAAGACATGTGAGTAAGCTTATTGGTGGCCCTTCCAGAGGCTTCCAGATAGTGCGCTAGAGGGTCTCAAATGTGTAATGCAAAAGCCACACACACACACAAATGTGCATATGCAAAAGTGAAGATGGTGCCGTGTCGCCTCATTACATGCTCATGGGCGTGCTTTCAGCTTGCCTTGCCTGCTGCCATGGTGACACTGCACTGAAAAAAATGGCAATGAGGAGGTTGTTGAATTTTTAAATTATAAATTATAAACCAGTATAAATTTCTTTGTTCTGCTGAACACAAAGGAAGGTATTTTGAAGAATGCTTATAACCGAACAGTTTTAGGGGCACCATTGGCTTCTATAGTATTTTTTTCCTACTATGGCAGTCAATGTTGCCCCAAAGCTGTCTGGCCTCAAACATCCTTCAAAATACCTTCGTGGTATCATTTACTCACCCTCAAGTTGTTCCAAACCTGTATAAATTTCTTTGTTCTGCTGAACACAAAGGAAGGTATTTTGAAGAATGCTTATAACCGAACAGTTTTAGGGGCACCATTGGCTTCTATAGTATTTTTTTCCTACTATGGCAATCAATGTTGCCCCAAAGCTGTCTGGCCTCAAACATCCTTCAAAATACCTTTGTTTGTGTTCAGCAGAACAAAGAAATGTATACAGGTTTGGAACAACTTGAGGGTGAGTAAATGATACCAGTATTGTAATTTTTGGGTGATTGATCCCTTAAAGTATTTCTTTGAGGTGTATAATGGTGGAGCTTTAAAATGCCCCAAAGCTGTCTGGCCTCAAACATCCTTCAAAATACCTTTGTTTGTGTTCAGCAGAACAAAGAAATGTATACAGGTTTGGAACAACTTGAGGGTGAGTAAATGATACCAGTATTGTCATTTTTGGGTGATTGATCCCTTAAAGTATTTCTTTGAGGTGTATAATGGTGGAGCTTTAAAATCAGCACACTTTCAAAGAAAGTCCTTCCTAAAAAATTTAGAAATGTTTTTTGTAGTACATTAGTTATGCTGTTATTGTTCTTATTGTGTAACATTGTATTACGCAAAGCAATTTTTGGGGGGCGTGGGTTGAGGGGAATGAAGTGTTAGTTTTAGTTTTGGATTTTGCTTTTATATGGGCTTATATTATACTTTAACAGATGCATTTCAAACAAATTAGCTATGTCTGTAACATGTCTCCTGTATATTTGTAATATGTATGAACTTGTGTACTATTGAAAAAATACAGTATTTCTTTCCAATAAATGTTTTTGCTTATTGCCTTACTTAAAAATCTACAATATTAGGGTGCTAAAATGCTTGTATTTATTAAAAAATTAGCACTTATAGTTTACCAAAGCTTTTTTTATTCTGTTATAACATGTGTCTCCTGTATTTGTATAATGTATGTACTGTTGTGTACTATTGAAAAAATACAGTATTTCTTTCCAATAAATGTTTTTGCTTATTGCCTTACTTAAAAATCTACAATATTAGGGTGCTAAAATGCTTTTATTTATTTAAAAAGTAGTACTTAGTTTACCAAAGCTTTTCTTATTCTGTTATTAATTTTATCTGGATTTATCGTACATTTGATCATAGTTCTATTTAATTTATTAAAACACCACTGCCTGGATAAAGCTTTTATTTAAACAAAAATCATGTTAAATCAACAGGAGGTATGTGGCACAAAAAGCATAAAAACAACACAAAAAAAATCATTTGACAAAAGTTAAGTAACAAACAGAAATAAATTATGTTGAGAGAACATAATAAAAATAAGTGCAACCGATGTACATATTTTGTTAATCCAACAGGGTTTTTTTTCAGTGCATGCAGTAACAGGAATCAAATGCAACAAAAGTTTTATTTGTATAGTTTTCATAAAAAATACTATGTTTCCATGTAAAATAATTGCAAAAATAAATAACTTGTAGAGTTACATTTAAAAATATATATTGTGCTGGTTAACTATGGAACCTGCTCACAATAGACTTCATTTCTGTCAGTCACTTTACTGCTATTGCCAAGGATCTTGCACTGTCACTGTTTTTTTCTCTTTACTAATTACATTTATATTCCTACATTGCATTTTATATTATTATATTTGTGTATGAACTTAATATATATTTAAAACTATATTTTTTATTAATTCTGTTTCATATTGTATTAAGTTGGTAAATGTTCAGTAGTTTCTATGTCTGTTGCTAATACCAAAAGCAGGTTGTCTTAGAACTGAAGAAGCATGAAAAAGAATTTCACTGAACTTGGGATAATCTGCCAATAAAGCAAGAAGACGGCAACAATACAAATAATTAAACATGGCAAATAAATACACACATAAACAGTGCAAACAATAAAATAATAATAATAACCATAATACAGTGCAGCACTGCATATCTGCTTAAAGGGATAGTTCACGCAAAAATGAAATTTATGTCATTTATTCACCCTCATGTTGTTCCAAACACAAAATAAGTTTTCTCTGTTTTCTTTATTTAAACAAACCACATGAATTTGCCAATGAAATCGGAGATTGCTTGTAACTGACATTTGTACATTATGCGCTCTTTTAACAGGGATGCTTTTATAAATAACAACCTGATGCACACATATATAGCAAAGATGCACAGATAGCAATATACTGGTGGGCCGTCAGGGCCAGCAAAGCCTTCAGAGGCAGACCAGCGGGGAGATGAGAGTCACAGAGGTAGGTTAAAACACATGTAAGTTATACACTTTTCTTCATCGTCTTGTATGAATTATTTTAATGTTACTTGCTCACTTTCCTAGTAAAGCTGTGCTAACCAGTATTTTCCTCCCGCAGTGCACTGGCAGACCAGCGGGGAGACTCGTGAAGACGAAATAAAGCAGTAAGAGAACGTTAAGTTGTTAGGTCAACTTTAAAACACATGTAATCACCTTATTTGTTTAATACCAATGCTGTCTGTAAGATATAAATACGTTTGGGTGAGTAAATGTCTCTAAGAACATCGGATGGACTGTGTTTGTGTCATTTTGTTAGGTTAATGCTTCAGCTACAGATGATGTATGTTTTTTAATTGTTAATTGGGTTTCTTTCTTTAGTAATGGCATTCATTCTCGCTACATAAGATACGTATCTGTTATGTAGTGCCCTGTTATACTGCATTACTGTGTAATATTTATGGTTTCTATAGCCGTGGCATCATTATGATGGTATGAAGAGATGGATTAATTCATGTAGGACGCCACTGAAGGCCTAGGTGTAAAATGCACGGCCCGCCACTGCAATATACACACTACCCATGTTTCAGATTGGGTGCTGTGCTTTTATTTCCTAGAGCTGATAAGCATAAAGTGCCTAGGAGAAAAACAGTTAATGGTAATAGCTGACTAACTGCTGTGATTTGCTGATGGCATAGAGACAGAGAAAATAAAAAGGGAGTGATAAAAAGAAGGGGAAGGGGGTTTGACATTTTCTGTTAGCTCTAATTGGGGCATGGAAGTGGCACTGTCATCAGGAGCTGGGAACCAGCTCTAGTCTGGGCATGTCAAATCTCGATCACTCAGGAAAAGACAGACCCTTCTTACCCGCTGTCCTGGGGCAAGTACGGACAGCCCCAAATACTGCTGAGCACTCCTGCAGACCAATTAAAACCTGCAAATCACAATCCTGCTCTCCCTTAGAATCCTATCCATCTATATGAAACTGTATGAATGTACATTGTAAATATATAGATAATATATAGATAGAATAAACCATAGAATGTAAATCCTGAATAATATTTATATATTCAGTATTAAAACGTTATATACTGGAATTTTAAATAAATATTCAGATTTCATATAATTATTTCTTGTATGTTCCCTCCTATTTAATTAACAGAACGGTGTAACCAATGATCAGTAAAGCTTTATATAAGGCTATGTTTGTTTGTTGATGGTATTAACAAATGCTATTTTCTCTTATTTGTCTCAATACCTGTACAAAATGTTTGTGTATTGAACACCCTGCAAAAAGGAGTTTAGTGCTCAATCCATTAAGCTGCACTGTTAGCTTTGTGCAGCTAAAACAGAAGACATATTAGCACTGTGACGGGTCTCAAGGGAGCGAGTGCTGAGGACAGTGTAGACTCTCTCAGATACCAATCACTGCACCCAGGGGCTTTGTCTTCACAGTAAAATCTCATTATCAGCCAGACCGGTACAATTTTCCATGCATATCTGCATATTGATTCCCACTACAGACGCCATTGACTAAAAGAGTACGACGGCTGGGCTGCCAGGGCTGAATAAAACGAGTCGAGCTGATGATACGCCAGGGATGGGAAATCTGACAATAACAACCCTGAAAGTTTGATTTGACTGAAAGAGTGATCCACTTTGCCCAGAGTACAGTAATTTTGAGATTATGAGTTGCTCTATGATGGTTGTAGGACATATATGATGTGATGGGTAATTATGGCGTGTCTTGGGTCGGGCTCGTCAGCGGCAGCCAACGCAATCAGCTCAGTGCAGAAATAAATGGGTCAGGAGGAGAGCCGCTGATTAAAATCACATTGAATGGGGTTTCCTTGCTGATTTCCACTGCTGGCCCTACATCTGTTCACCTACGAGGAGATACAGAAAAACAGAGATGGCAAGCAAACGTCTGTGGGGAAGGAACGCACACGCTGCACGCACGAGCACGTCGATCCGCATTATCGCACACATCAACAGACCTGCTCGAATCCTGTTAAACAGATGAATACGAAACGTCTATGACACATATCAAAAGATTTTTATTTAAAACATACTCATTTCTGCTTCAGCGTACTCACTGAAGCATAACTAAGTGCACTGAGCCACACGAGTCAATAAACCTGTGTGTGTGTGATTGTGTTAACCTGTGCTGGACTGAATGGCAGGTGGGCTCAAAGGGCACAGTGTGCCTGCTGAGTGGGCAAGGAGAGTGGAGCAGCTGTAACCGGGCCCACATGGCCCTTAACGGCCCCTCACGGTCCCTGGCTGTCAGAGTAAGAAGCCATACTGAGGGTCAGCTATACCAGCACATCACCAGCTAGAGGGGGGAAAAGAAAAAAAAAGAGTACATATATAAAAAAATGATTGACACTGTATTTTTTACGTAAACAAAACTGTAATTCAGTTTTACATATTTGGTAGTGCTAATGTGGTCACTGACTTTCTGTTTTGAAGAAATACTCAAGAGACTACGAGGGAAGCTAATATAAGACTAAGACGGAATTGAATAGAATAGAATAGAACATAACATAATATATATTTTATTATTTTTAATATAATAATATAATATAAAATGATATATAATTTATTATTTTTTATATTATATTATAAAAGTAATAAAAAATAAATAGTTTTCACACTTTCTCTGTATAAATACTGTTTATTAAAATTACACAAAAACACATAACACACAAACATAAAATATTAAATATATATCTATAAATATATTTAGAAAGTATATTATATTATATACTAATACAACAACAATAATAATAATAATGTAAACTGCCTTTACCTGTATGCATCCTAATGATTAAAACTACATTTAAATCTAAACGTGTTGTCCAACAGGGAGGTGAACTGATTATATTGCAAAAGTTGTGTAAAAAAAAGCTATCCATTTTATGCACATAAATATAATTTCACATCCCACTATAAACAAACAGAGATAATGGCTGGTCAATAAAGAGATTATATTTCCCTCTTGTCCACAATCCAACACGAGACACTTAGAGTCACAGAAAAACAAGCCCCACTCTAGAGAAATAGTACCGGTGCCATTTAACAGCTATGTGAAATCAATATAGAGCTAGAAATGGCGGGAAAGAAACATCATATTAAACCATTTATTGAGGTGGTGCAGTAATTTACACTTGCCATTACAAGATGGATTGAGGCGATATTTATTTAGCCAGAAAGCTGGCAGCGGGGATATGGTACAGCAGCTGCCGCGGTTGCCAGATGCTTGAAATACACCCTCCGTCCATCAAAACCCCTCCCTTGATGATTTCCTCCTTGTTGCAACCTGACAACCTTAAAACAACTGTATAATTAGAGTGGCATCTGCCGCGCTGCGTCTCTCTCTGGATCAATCAGGAAACTTCGGACTGAATGAGACAAGGCAAAATGACACAAAGACACAATGAGAGGAACAACTGATCACAGCTCATGAAATGGTGCTGCAGGTACAATAAAAAGAGAAGGCTGTGATTATTGCCTTGAGCTAACCACAATGATATCTGTTTGTTGTCAGAAAATGTACTTGTGAAAGAGTGTTGTCACATCCCTCCGAAATGAATCAACACTGCTTCCATCTGCTGGTTAAAATTTCAAAATGATCAACATTAGCACATCACAAGACACCGTTATGCAGTAAAAACTACCCTAAAAACTCATCCTGAGAGGAATGAAAGGCCTGTTCAAAAAAACACATTACAAAAGTTTAAAAATAGGCACTCATCATACGCCTGCTATTAACATGGTTTTCCTCTAACCTCAGTAACCCCAGAGACACCGACTCTTAATTAAAGACACAGTGAAATGGCACAACAGATGACCCTCTCCAGACTAAAAGAAAGATGAGAGGAAAGGTTGATGCCGCTAGTTGAAGGTCTGATACAATATATCACACAAATGGATTGCTATGAAGACATTTCACTAAGAATGAATTGCACCTACACAACATTAGCTTCTGCACAACATTAATTGCACCAAGCTAATAGCACAAATAGAGCCTAGTTTACATATAAATGTGGTGTATTTGCTCCAAAATGAATGGCACCGACTTAATTTACTGTAAATACTCACAGTGCAGTGCTATATCAGTGTATTTAGCATCTGGTTAAACTGGATTGTGGTTGTTTAGTGCGTGAATGAAGGTGTCCTATGCAATAAACAATTCTAGTTCATTTGACACTTTGATTTGTGTGTATGTGTATGTGTGTGTGTGTGAACTTGAAATGAGAAAGGTTCTCTGTTACTGAGAACAAGTCTGTGCTTGTTCATTGTGATTAGCATTACACTGCTACATCTCATCTGAGCAGAATGATCACCTCTACATTTAGTCCGTATCAGAGCTGTACTCATAATTCTCAATGCTGCCGGCTCTGTGAAGGGAACTGTATTTATTTATTTGTTATTTTATTGAAGCAATTTATGAAAGAATAGACAATGGTTATGGCTGAAAATCTGCATAACTCTATCAATGCAAATAAACATCAGTAATTCTTTCCAAGTCAACAGTACTCATTCGCGGTGTTTGGTGTAAAATGTTCAATTACACACTCTGGATTTAAAAATGATTCAGTTTATCATGATTGATAGTTTTTTGTCTGGTAATGAGGTGATTGTATACTTGTTTCCTGCTGTAAAACATGAAATAAAACGATTTTTGTTGTTTATGAGCATCTGCATTTGAGGACAATAGATGTTCTGTAAATTGCACACTCCCTCTGCTGGACAGAGATTAATATCTACACACACAATCATAACCACTGAGGAAAATGGACAGAATAAATCATGAATAACTCAATTACTTGACATAAAACATAAAATGGTAAAAAAGGGTGAAAAATATTTTAAAGGCCAAAAATTAAGCAAATATATATATCCTCCTACATAGGCACTATATATATTCAGACTTATGACCTTTTTTTAGGATTTATGATTTTTAATTCTTAAAATTGTATATAATTATTTCCTGTTTGGCCCTTCATATTATATTGTTTCTAAATAATATATGAATGAGAACTGGTACCAAAAATGTGTGTTACTAAGTGGGAATGAGACAGCGTTTCTGCAGTTTTCTTTATTACATTATAAACATTATAAATAGCATTAAAACATGTTTCCTCATTATTCTCCTGGTTATCACACTGTACACATCAGAATGAGGTCTGCACAGCTACATGCTGATCTCTTAGATTCATACCCTGGGGTACCAGCAGAGGTCTAAAACACCCTCATGTCTCAGCCAAACACCATGATCTATGTTAACCAAAAAAAATAAATAAAAGTAAGCGATAGATCAAGAGCAAGAGAGAGAGGGGGAAAAAACACCCCGCAGTGAAGCACACGACTTAAATTAAAAGAGGGGTGGGGGCAGGCTTCAAGGTTAATTACATGAAGAACTTCCCTGTTTGAATTAAAATCACTCACTTCATGCAGCACTAACATAAGGAGCATTCAAACCCACACAGCGCTTTGGATCATTCTTACGGTGCAGCACATTTTAACTCTTGACCCCCTGATAAGAGCAGCACTGGGATTTGCTGAATGCTCCGTCTACAGACAAGAGGAGTTAGATGACAAGTTTAGGGTGAATCGAAGTGCAAGCGCTCATGTAAGGTCATTTGCATGCCTGTGAAGTGCGATTACATGTGAGTAGTTATATTTTTAATTGATTCGAGACATATTACGCCCTGTCTTTATATAGTAATATGGTAGGAATTTGTGTATACATACCTGGCTTTATTCATTTTAAGCGCCTGTAATAGTTCTAATGCAAGGATGATACAGTATTGCTTTAGTATTAGTAAAAGAGTAGTTCTGGTAATCAGAGGCCTGGTTGGCTGGAATTAGATGGAACAGAATGCAAGAATAGATCGCTGAGGAGAGTTCAGCGAGGAGGCATCATGGGTTCGCAGGCAGTATCACAGAACACCCCTTCCACTCATCCTCCTCATCTTCCTCCTCCCTTTCTTTCTCCCTCCGGCTGGGACTGCCACAGAAGAGCAGAGATGCCCAGAGAGACGGAGAGTGAGGGAGTGAGGGGGCGAAAGGCAATACAAAACTTCGGTTTGATAAAGAGAGAGAAAAACATTACACATCAGCAGAAAGGAGGAGGAGGAGAAGGAGAGGAGGAGGAAGGCACTCTTCAACTTTCCCTGCTGTTCCCAGCTGTGTTACAGCAGAGTGCTAGCCTTTGAAGAGCTGGTGGCCAAATACACACACACATGGATATTTTTCCCTCCAGATAACCAACCAACTGTTCCCTCGCTGGCCTTTCCCTGACTCCCACCCCCCCACCCGGCGCCGGAAAAGATCACATAGTTTCTTTTTTGGCTTGTTTGGTTTTAAATAATACATGATACTGTGCCTTATTTTGCCTATCTACATATTATTAAATATGGAGAAAACACAGGAAGGCGCAGCACTTTCAAACGCAGTATAACATTGAGTTTTCGGTCGCCCACACATGCTGTTTGGTGCACGGCTAGGTCAAAAAACAGCATTTGTAATTGGAAACTAAACTCTTAACAATATCAAGCTGTGATTCAAAGAAAGGCCTGTGGTGAAAGGGGTTTTACACAGTTTAACATTTTTTCATAGATTTGTTTAGCCTGTAGCTGGCCGCTATGTTTTAAAAAAAGAAAAAGAAAAATATGCCTCTACCTACATTTTTTTTTTTAAATGTACCTATACATACAATTCTCTGCAGTTTCCAGTTGAAATTACTCTAGTGGCAGTACCAGCAACTTTTATTCCTATTCACATAAATTCTGATTACAAGGTCAGATTATTAATTAATAAAGACTTTAGTATGGTTCCTTTAAAAATACTATTTTATGATCTCAAAACACCTTTTACACAGCACATGATTTGCTGTGGTAAACTAGTATATTTTAATATTTGTATCATGTTATGTTCTCCATACACTGTATATGGCTTTTCATGTTGTAGTAAACTTGCTCAGTAGCTCACCTGGTACAGCATTTATGATGCAGAGAGTGTTCAGGTATGAGTCCTGTGAAACACAAGTCACAATAAAAGTGCTCAAAGCAAGCTATAAATGGCACGGTTGCTTCAGAAAATGCTTTTTTATCTCATGTTTTGCATTTGTTATCACTATCGGTGAAGGTTTAGTGTAGTTGGTATTACAAATACAGAGCATTAACCTTTTAGCACCACAGACATTTCATTTCCAAACTGCAGCAACTTCCAACATAAAAAAACATTGCCACATTCATGCTCATCTGTTCATCTGAAAATTGAACACACTTTTAGTGCCACTTATTGAACATTTCACTTTGAAAGTCTCGCGAAATGTGCAAAAAGCTAAATAATATCATTTTGCAGAAATGTCGCCGCAGGCACATATTTCAAATGAGTCTGGGCTGACATTTTCCCTTCAAACAGCTGTGAAAATAAGTTCTCCAGATCTCAAACTCCATCAGTTCGTGCAAAAGAGTGACTGAACGAAGAATGGAGAGAAAGAGAAACAGAAAGAGAGAGAAGGAGGTGTCAATTGCTAGCCGTCAACTCATCTGATGTCCTCCCCATACATCCAGAAGCGCTCACGTGTGAAAAGCCGCCGTAACTTTCACCGGGGACATTTTTGACGAGTAGTGAGGAAAGAGTTTGACAGATCCGGGCGACGTCAGGCCGTCTCTGGGCCATTTGGCATGCGGTGGGCGTCTGGCATACTGAAGACTGCCTGTCAAACGCCTATGACTCCATAGAGTGGTGCGGGGACCCTACGGAGCGGCAGATGGGCCATTAAGGTAGTATTAATGTAGATGCCATGACTTTTCCCACGCTGACTGGGACATGCTCTTTAGAACTGCGAGCAGCTGCTGCCATTTACTCCGACAGCTCCCCGCTAACTTTGGGCCAACTGGCAGAGCTGGAGTTTTTATACTCAAGTAAAGCTAGTTAGAAATTGCTTTCAGGGACGCTCCTGAACATAAATGTGCTGTCAATAAGATGTAAGCACACAATATTGTCTACTCGCATACATTATTGCTTTAATATATCAGCTATAGCTTGCCTTAAATACTGTGTGGATTAACATACACCTGCATTAGCAAGTTAAGAAATAGGACTGTACACATGCTAACAATTATCGTTCTAATCACAGGCAGCAAATACTGAGCTGTAATGTAATGTTTTCATATTCATTTAGCCTCTAAGCACTAATATCATGCTTTAATTGGGAGAAAATTGGCTGTTGCTGAAAAAAATACAGGATAATCAGGAAAAACAAGCATAGATAAGCACTCCAATAAGACACATTCTACTCCACTAAATGAACTGAAATGGGATATTTTCAGACCATTAACAAAATCACATAGACAAAATCCTATTAGCACAATTATTTCTTTCCTCATTGCAATTTGCAGAATCAGAGACGTCTAAGCTGCACACTTTCATGGCTAGTTAGCACAGGAACCCATTCCAGATAAAGGAGAATATCAACCGGCAGGCACTCGAAACAAATGTATCTTCATCAAATATCACAAACAAATACCAAAGCACCTTCTCCTTTCACATAAAAAAGTAAATGTTGTCCGAGTAGCTAGCTATATTCAGATTTGTTTGGCGATTTGCATTTGTGTCACAATATAACTGCGCATCAGGAGAGTTAGCAAAACTCTGCTGCTAACACTTTGACAGAATTTCATGTGTGGCTCTCGTTCGCTCTCAGCCAAATTACTTGCAACTTTATTGCTGAAAATGCAGTGGAACTAATCCAGCTAATCGGCGCAGCATCTGCTGTGCTTTCTGTCTTTCTTTCACTTAGCCTCCCAGGTTTCTTTCTCTCTCTATCTCTCTTTTCTCGCTCTCTCCTCCAGATGAGTTGAGTTCAAACCGTGCAGTTTGACGTAGGAGTGAAATGGATTTATCGCAGAGGTGGACGTTCGCATATCTATTTGTGGCAAAACCTTTCACGATATTCTCAGTTCGGTTTGCAGCTGACAAACAGATGGTTCTTGGCTATGAGGGTTGTCATGATACCAAAATTTCAGTAGTTGATACCAAATACCGAAATGTCATGATTCTCAATACCAATAATCATAACACGGCAAAATTGGTGGTTATTTGACTCATTCCTTAATTTTTAAAATGTAAATATTAATGAATTGATCATTTTTTGTCAGTATTGCTGTTTTATTAATATTAGAACAATATTAAAGATAAAAGAGAGCAGCTGACTCTATTAGGCTGCAATTACAATATAAGGCCGACTGCACCAATCCAATATTTTATTACATCCATTTTTTGTTTTGTTTTGTTTTAAGACAAAACTGACATATCTCATCAAGATGATTGTTTTCACTAAGAAGAGCACTTAATGGATCTCTCCTCGATGCTACTTTTACTATTTTTATTTATTTTTTTATCTTTATTTTTTATTATAATATCGACTTGACACAAAGTACCAATACTTCTGACATCCTTATTGCCCATCATGTTGTACGTGGAGACCCATGCTAATGAAGCATTAACTAAACAGGCCTCGTGATTGAAGGGTGGTCACAATGGGATTCGGTGTCTCTGTAAGGACGCTATGACAGACTGTCTTTGACTCGTATGCACTGCTACTCAATCAAGACCTCATATCCTGTTTGTGATCAGCGAAACACCAGAATGCTACTTGTTCTGCCATCCCTAAAGACAAATCTGATTGAGATCCCCTTGACGCGAGCCGTGAGGACACTCAAAGACAATGAGAAATCATCAATGTAGATTATTCATCCCCAGGAAAATATGTAGCAAAAAAAAGATGAATATTTTTTATAGAAATAAGTATGCATGGATTCATACAGCAGCACAAATCAATTAATCAATAAATGCATTATAATTTAGGCCACAAGAAAGGCTTCTAGCAAATTATATCTGCATATTCTAAGCCAAAATAAAGGCAAGTAATATCTGCATATTCAACTATTCAACATAAAATGAAAAGCTTTAGACAGAGAAAAACTGAAAGGCCCATTGAAAAGTTGAATAAAACAGTTTGAACGGGCAAAAAAAACTCTAAAGGGATCTCCAACCTGCAAAAAAAAAGGGGATCCCAGTCTTTTTTTAAAAGGTGAGCATGACTGCTTTGCCATGCAAATGCATTCAAAGTCACTCTAATACTGTGCAGTTATTGTAGAGCAAATGAGCAAAGGCTTTACATTTGAGAGAACAGCACCTCCGATCGTATGATGCAATATCCGTGTGTGGGTGTGTTACAAAATAGGTTATTTCAGCTTTTATATATTTATTTATTTATATATATATTGCTACACAGCTGGAAGAATAGCAGCATTAGCTCAGCACTAGAAGCAGTCTGTTATTTGCTAACAAGATGATTAACATAAAAAGGGAATGGTAAATGTTATTTTCCAGCGCCGCACGACAACAGAGATGCAGTAATCATATTATTATTTGTATTTATGTTGTGATTAACCAGACATAATGCTCGTTCAGGCTGAGTGTCTTACAATACCTCGGTTTTGCCACACTTCAAAAAATGTTTCATGCACAGGAACAGCAGTGTTTGGGGAAATAAAGTATTGCTGTGGGATGCGATCAGGAGAGGATGGCGGCTTAAAGAGTGGAACGGCGTGGAGAACGAGAGCAAAAATACATGAACGTACAACTCAATGTGTGATGCACACACTTCTCACACAGGAGAAAGTGTTGTTCCCTCCGCATGCAGCCACACATATATACACTCACACACACACACACAGAGCTGGATAAGTTTGGCTCGAAGCATTTTGCTAATAACATGCAGAAACCAGAAGCTCCTCAGCCGAACAGATGAGAAAAGAAAGAACCTCTTTCCTCAGAGGCCAGGCCAGACGAGCACACACACACACACAATCCATCAGCACACAAGAGACAAAGACTGAAAGAAGAGCTGCAACACAAGCACACATCACACACTACACACAGTAAACTCCAAACAGACGTTTAGAATATCAGTGTCATATATGAGCAACAAACCGCACACACCGATGTGTGATTGGCCTTCCCGCTTAGAAAAAAAAAATAAAAAAATTCCATCATCCAAGCATGACATGTCAGAAACAATTCCGACTTAATGAGCGTTTTGGCAGCTTCTGTCGAATGCAGACAGTGATTAACCAAACACTTCTGAGTACAAGGCACAGTGGTGCTCAAAGAAAACAGTGATGATCTCCACTTAATCGCCGCCAAGCCCAGAGCATCTGCCCGGCCAGCGCTACACACCCTCTCCGATTGGCTGTCATATCTCCCCAGAGTCGGACGGCCATATGCTCGGGCTCCGCCGCTCACACCCGAGGAAGTTCTCTTTCTGACAAAGCGTCGGTGTAAATATGACATTCAAACAAGTGTGCCTATTCAGCCAGAACCAAGCAAGCCAGTGAGAGACAGGAGAGATGTGGGGAGAGTGTGTATACGTGCTACGAGTTTGTGTGGGACTCAATGGATGATTTCCTCACATTTTGGAACAATTTTATTTTTGGCCTTTTTGCTTTTTTATTACAGGGAGATGGAGAAGCAGGGGGAACGGGAACGAGATGAGGATTGGGAAATTTCTTTTTGGAAAATGCAGAAGGGATGTGTGTGTGTGTGTCACAAACACACACACACACACACACACAAGACTGCAACATACCAACACCTGCCCCCCCGAAGGGGAGAACTAAACTATATATATTTATATATTAAAAAAAACTAAAAACTAAATCAGAACCAGAACATGACCAGAATGATAATATGAACCATTATCTTTGGACTTCCACTCAAAGAATTAGTGATCAAAAAACCGAAGGGATGTGTGTGTGTGTGTGTGTGTGTGTGTGTGTGTGTGTGTGTGTGTGTGTATGTGTATGAATGCTTGTGTGTGTTTACTAAGAACAAGAGAGCTGTAAATACACACACACACACACACAAGCATTCATACACATACACAGTATTGAGGAAGCTACTTTGAAAATGACACTGCAAGGCCTACTATTTTTATTTTATTTTATTATAAGCCACTGTTTTATTTTAAATCAAATGCACATTCAAAGCTAAATAAATAAATAAATCTAGCAAGTTATATTAATTTACTTCAATTAATACATTTAGGGGAAGAGGTTGGGAATAAGAGCTTTTAGGAACATGATTCAAAAATAAATATAAAAGTAAATACAAACTAACTATTTATTTATTCATTTATTTATTTATGCTAAAATCAATTTACTATTTATATTTATTAGGGGGTTTATATAATAAAACAGTAAGGTAATTTTAGTAATCAAAAACTGAATGCTATATGCTGATATTGTGATATAGTTTTTAAGCAATATTTGTCTTGCAAAGAAAGTGTGGATCTCAGTTTGAGTGACAGCATTACATATAAAGATCCATTTACACTACATCCATTAATTAATAAAGCTATAAAAACACTCAAATGTCCCTATCTGATTTGACTACAAGCTAGAAAAAAAGAAGATCAAATAAAATACATCACAAGAATTTCAATCAATATATACAGTATATATATTCTATCTATTGAAAAAAGAAAATTTTTAAAGCAGCTGAGTTACAGTAGTGAAGAATGTTAGTAGTGTCACTATATTGAATTACTCTGCTAATATATAAAACACACACTAACATCTGCATCCATTTCATGTCCTCCATGCACATACCTACCTTCTCATACCCTTCTACATATCCACATTGCCCCTAACAAAGCCTCTCTACATGAACCTCCCTATCAAATACCGTCCGGTGTCCAAACATGAGAATTGGCCCTTTGTCGCCCCCTTTCCCTATACAGCCCCACCTCAGAATGCAGATAATTGATCCAGAGAGCCATTGTTCTGGCCACTAGATTAACTTTCATGTCCATTCACAAACCAATGTGGCTCTTGAGTATGACATCAAAATAATGTCGATCAATCCATTTAATAGTAAGGCTTATAATGGGCTACTGTAGTAGCTGAAACACTAGTGGCGATGCTGAACAATAGCCAAACAGGTGTGAGAGGAAACCTTATCAGGCTACAGATAAAGAGGATACAGTTATAGAAGCTAGAGTTACTACAGTCTCACTGACCGGTTACTGTAGTACAGAAAGCCAGTTCTCCAGACTAACAAGCATTCTCACAACAAGGAACAGTATCATGTATTGAGCCTGAGGGACAGCCTAAGGAAATTGAGTGAAGACCAAAGAAACAAAGAGTGCTGTGGAAAGGAGTTTGATGCTTGTCAAGAAGCAGGGCAGGACGAGAGGCCTTGGGTAATGCTAGATTGACAAGAGAGGGTGAGCTAGGATCAACAAGACACCCAAACCCACCCAAACACACTCACAGTCACACACATATCTGGGCAGATGGCCAGATGTGTGAGAGTGTGTGACAGGATGATGGACGTTGGGGGGTGGGTGAGGAGATGCACGCATACGCACTTGGTGGATCACGCAGGGAAACTTGACATTGTCAGCGAAGATGAAAGAAGACCAGTTACATATAATGCAAACACACACATACACACAGATGCAAGGGTCCCTTCCCAGGCTGCAGTCAGGTGTTTTAGACTGGAGCGTTCTGCCAGGTGGTCATAAATTGAAAAACCCAAAGAAAGAGAAATGAGGGGAGAACTCACTAAACAACAGTGAAGACTTTGGCATTCTTTTCACTGCAAACATATTTCCTTTATATTCGAATAATAGATTGTGACTTTACAAAACTAGTGATAGACAGACAGACAGACAGACAGACAGATAGATAGATAAATAGATAGTCGGTCAATTTAAATTCCAAATGAACTTCCCGTGAGCCATGGCCAATTCAATTCAAATTCACAATCATGAATTGAAATAGAGCCAATTCTTTATTTTTGGTCATATTTGTGACATTATTTGCATAAGTCCTTAAATCAGGTAAAACAGCATATAATGCATGTGCACATGAACAATGGCATAATTCTTAGTTAATTCCCTCTAGAAAGAGAATAAGAGAGTATTCCACATTGAACAAACGCTTAGCATGTGAACAGCATCTGCCCTTTTAGGAATCACAGCTGCATCTGGTATCCAAGCACAGATTTATCCCAGCCTTATGTCCACAGACAAAATGTTCTAATCTATGCTATCAAAGACACTGAGCTGAGAGAAGAGAAGCTGCACAACACCTATATTCAGAATCACACTTCTGACTTTTCAGTTCTCAAGGGCCCTTCATCATGTGTGCAAGAGTTACATGGGAATCAAACATGTCTATAGTTCAAGTACAGCACGCACATATTGCAAAGACAGTAAATGAAATGGAAATACATGAACTGCCTAGTGAAATGTTACTCTGAGGGTAGCAGGACAGACTCAGGGGAGAAAATAAGTGCTATTGTCTGTGTGTGTGTGTGTGTGTAATATGCAGTGTGGAAGGACTGAGTAGTCAAGAGGCCCTTACATACAGTCATTTTAGCAACAGCATCTATACACGTTAAGAGGCACTTTTAAATGGCCACTTCAGCCAGGTGTGTGTGAGTAGAAAGGGTATCCAATAGAACGAGTGGGCAATACTGAGCTCGAGCAAGTGGTCCACTTCACATGAGGGTATCCTTAACTTATCCAACACCTCATTTTGGCTTTGTTTTTTTGCCATCTGACAGCCAGGGCCATTTGAGGTGGCAATATCCACACAACACACACAGTCTCGAGAAATGCAATTGAGATTAATCCATCACTCCAACTGCCCAAATGATTTCGACACCGAAGTAATGATAGCTTCTCGATTAAAGCTGCACTATGGAACTCCAGCCTCTCTTTCGCCATCTGTGGTTGAAACATAAAACTGCACATTATTAGCGGAACAGTTTTTTAAAATTATTTATTTATTTTTTACATCAGCTCTACTGCTTTTCTGCTTGGATGAGTGTGATAGGTATGTACAGTATATGCTTGCCTGTGTCTACCATATCAGAGCAAATCTGACTAACTACACCAAGACTTACTGACTCCAGTAAAAGAAGAAAATGCTTCTACAAATGATTTTATTTGATAAGAAAGAAGTATATTTGCCAAAAACGACTTGACTGCTCAAAATATAAAAATATTTGTAAATCAAATATTTACATTTGGTAAGTTTTTTTTTTTTTTTTTGGTACACTCTTAAAATGCTGGGTTGTTTCAACCCAATTTTGGGTCAAATATGGACTAACCTAACTGTTGGGTTAAATTTTGGTTTCATTTTTAAATTCACTTTTTATCCCAACAGTTGGGTTAGTCCATATTTGACCCAAAATTGGGTTGAAACAACCCAGCATTTTTTAGAGTGTATTACTAATTAATTTAATTAATAATTCAGCAGAGACACATAACATTGATCAACGGACAGAACAGACAGTTTTAATGTTACAAAAGATTTATATTGCAAATAAATGCTGTTTTTTCTATTCATCGAACAATCCTGAAAAACATTTTTTATCATGTTCTCCATAAAAAATATTAAGGTGCACAACTGTTTCAAATTTTGATAATATGATAATAGAAATGTTTCTTGGGCATCAAATCACTATATTAGAATGATTTCTGAAGGATCATGTCACACTGAAGATTGAAGTAATGGCTGTTAAAAATTCAGCTTTGCCATCACAGGAATAAAAAAAAGAAAAAAAGAAAATACATTTGTAATGTCAGTATATTACTACTTTTACTGTATTTTATAAAAAAAATGCAGCCTTGGTGAGCATAAGAGACGTCTTTCAAGAACATGGAATTTTTGTTCATTTTCATTTAAAACAATCTTCTAACAAACTTCTGACACCAGGCTCATGGAGGCCAAAAACTGAAGGAAAGACGACAGTAATGCTAAAGCTGACTTCCTGCATTATTTTTCAGTTATGAACATTATAATGCTTTTTTGAAAAAAAATTAATTTAGAACTTAGTGTAATATTACAATAATGATTTATGAAATACTAATGAACACCATTTGCCCACGCAGCCGCCGCCTAAAGCAGACCGGCACTAACTCTACGATATTGTTTATCCCTCGTTTGCAGATACATTTCTTTCCTCACTCTGTTTATTTCATATCTCTGAAGTATTCCCAAAATGAGGCACCTGCGTGCACTGCCACCCGTATGCTTGTTTTCTCCGTGTCTGGAAAATAACAAATCACCGTCTCGCATTATTTCCGGTGTGGTGGGGAACGAAAGGTCCTTGCCCCATGCGCTCTCCCCTGAGCGCATATTGATTGCAACAATGCCTCAGCTCCGACAATACCGCCGAGGGGTCAACACCATTTCCATTAGAAAGTTTGCAAGTTTCAATTCACAGCATTTTTTCCCCTCTCGATGTCTTTTCCTTACGCTAACACCCCCCCCATCCATCCTCGGCTACTGATAAACACCAAGTATTTTCAATGTCTGAGGGTTTGTTGTGCAACTCAAACCGCTCACCCTTGGCTCTGTAAGTGGGTGTTGCAGTGCCTATAGGAGGCAGGGTTCTCGTACACCGCTAGAGAACGTTAACCTGCATAACTGGGTCAAAATGGCATAGCAGGAGCGAAGAGCTTCTTTTGTACTGTGTGCGCATGTGTGAGTGTGTGTTTGTGTATGTGTTGGAGAATGTGTTGGAGTGCCTCAGGTCTTGTGAATCACATTTCCTGAAGCTTTAGGATGGCATTATATACTGTATAGCGAGGGGAAGAACTTACCAGACAAAAACAACGTCTGAGTGTCATCCACTTATTCTCAGGGCATGGCTGTCTCACAGGAGGAAATGAAGCTCGGAAACGATGAAGTGAGCGAGAACATTAAACGAGCCAGTGTTTACTTTCTTTGTGCTAAGTTACAAAAAAGTTGGTAAAAGTTGTCTGCATGGTAGGCAAATTAAAATGTTTTAATGATCTCTTTTATCTGAATAATTAGAGGCAACACATGAATAAATACTTTTTCCGTTTTAAGGCCATGCAGTCAGATGGATGGATGGATGGATGATAGATCTGTAGCTAGAATAGTAAATAGATGATAGAACGATATTGTAGATAGAACAACAGAGTGGATGGATGGATGGATGGATGGATGGACGATAGATCTGTAGGTAGAATAATAAATAGATGATAGAACGATATTGTAGATAGAACAACAGAGTGGATGGATGGATGGATGGATGGATGGATGGACGGTAGATATGTAGGTAGGATAATAAATAGATGGATGATAGAACGATTGATAGAGCAATCAATAGATGTCATTTTCATTTAAAACAATCTTCTAACAAACTTCTGACACCAGGCTCATGGAGGCCAAAAACTGAAGGAAAGACGACAGTAATGCTAAAGCTGACTTCCTGCATTATTTTTCAGTTATGAACATTATAATGCTTTTTTGAAAAAAAATTAATTTAGAACTTAGTGTAATATTACAATAATGATTTATGAAATACTAATGAACACCATTTGCCCACGCAGCCACCGCCTAAAGCAGAGCGGCACTAACTGTACGATATTGTTCATCCCTCGTTCGCAGATACATTTCTTTCCTCACTGTTTATTTCATATCTCTGAAGTATTCCCAAAATGAGGCACCTGCGTGCACTGCCACCCGTATGCTTGTTTTCTCCGTGTCTGGAAAATAACAAATCACCGTCTCGCATTATTTCCGGTGTGGTGGGGAACGAAAGGTCCTTGCCCCATGCGCTCTCCCCTGAGCGCATATTGATTGCAACAATGCCTCAGCTCCGACAATACCGCCGAGGGGTCAACACCATTTCCATTAGAAAGTTTGCAAGTTTCAATTCACAGCATTTTTTCCCCTCTCGATGTCTTTTCCTTACGCTAACACCCCCCCCATCCATCCTCGGCTACTGATAAACACCAAGTATTTTCAATGTCTGAGGGTTTGTTGTGCAACTCAAACCGCTCACCCTTGGCTCTGTAAGTGGGTGTTGCAGTGCCTATAGGAGGCAGGGTTCTCGTACACCGCTAGAGAACGTTAACCTGCATAACTGGGTCAAAATGGCATAGCAGGAGCGAAGAGCTTCTTTTGTACTGTGTGCGCATGTGTGAGTGTGTGTTTGTGTATGTGTTGGAGAATGTGTTGGAGTGCCTCAGGTCTTGTGAATCACATTTCCTGAAGCTTTAGGATGGCATTATATACTGTATAGCGAGGGGAAGAACTTACCAGACAAAAACAACGTCTGAGTGTCATCCACTTATTCTCAGGGCATGGCTGTCTCACAGGAGGAAATGAAGCTCGGAAACGATGAAGTGAGCGAGAACATTAAACGAGCCAGTGTTTACTTTCTTTGTGCTAAGTTACAAAAAAGTTGGTAAAAGTTGTCTGCATGGTAGGCAAATTAAAATGTTTTAATGATCTCTTTTATCTGAATAATTAGAGGCAACACATGAATAAATACTTTTTCCGTTTTAAGGCCATGCAGTCAGATGGATGGATGGATGGATGATAGATCTGTAGCTAGAATAGTAAATAGATGATAGAACGATATTGTAGATAGAACAACAGAGTGGATGGATGGATGGATGGATGGATGGATGGATGGACGATAGATCTGTAGGTAGAATGATAAATAGATTATAGAACGATTGATAGAGCAATCAATAGATGGATGGATGGAAGTACAATGGATGGATGGATGGACGGACGGACGGACGAACGGTCAGATGGATGATAGATCTGTAGATAGAATGATCGATAGATATAGATATCATGGATGGATGGATGGATGGATGGACGATAGATCTGTAGGTAGAATGATAAATAGATTATAGAACGATTGATAGAGCAATCAATAGATGGATGGATGGAAGTACAATGGATGGATGGATGGACGGACGGACGGACGAACGGTCAGATGGATGATAGATCTGTAGATAGAATGATCGATAGATATAGATATCGATATCGATATATAGACAGAAAGATAGATAGATAGATAGATAGATAGTATTGCTAAGTATACAAATATAACAAAATAATTATATGCAGAGATAACAATAAAAAAAGATAAGTTTCTATATTATTTTTTATCATTAAGAATCTTATTTGTGCATAAATTTTTGTGTCTGCTCTGCTGGCCATATAAACCCATTTCCATCCTTCAGCCTTTATACATTTTGATTAATACCAACCTGGTTTGGAGTCCAGGGCCTGAGGTCCCTTCTGTACACCCCCAGAAATAATGAGCCTTCAAGAATAAAGAATATGCTTGGGAGGGATAAATGTACATATTTTGACGTCGCCATCCACCATATCCAAATGAAATGAGGAGGTGAGGTGCCTTTCGCTGATTAAATTTGTTCTAGACTATGGTACTATGCTCACCATTCGTATTTAACTGTCAAGAGCTCTTTCCCGCATGCGGAGGTGCCACCAGCCCTTTTTGCATATGTTTTCTATAAATACCGACACAGGCTGCCATGTCACTAGCACAGAGTCCAAAGCCTTCTGGGATTGTTAGAATCTCTGAGGCTCCAGCCAATCATGTTGGATTTGAGAATGTCCATATAGAGACAGGGTAAGCCCAGTCTCTTGTTCAGAGCAGAGAGTATAATTTACTTAAGATTGTCAGGGGAGAAAAATCTCAAAGCAAATGTGTAGTAATAAATTGTTGCACATGCTGCATATGTTTGACCCACGACCCCTGGCATTTGGAGGCAGCTCTGAGCTCAGGAATTCCTCTGACAAGAAATGGCAAGCAAAAGAAAAAAAAAATACTACAGAACAAAAATGGAAAGGGGGAGCAAAAGTGAAAAGGAGAAAGACAAAAAAAAGCAAGGAAAACAAGAAGACCAAGAAAATGAGGCCTTTGCAGTATCACTCAATTTCAATCTAAGAACACGCGTGTTATAAGCTATGCAAATTATGAACGTGTTACATGACACAGTTTTATAATTTATACCATTACTTAAATACTGAAAAATTATTTAACACTCAAGCAACATTAAAACATGTATGAGTTTGATAGGACACCTGTGTGAACTTTTGGAAAACTGAGGAAAAGTGACTTCATATATCTTCATGAAAATGTAAAGGTATTATAATTTGTTTGAAAATGACACTTGGATTGGTATTGTACATGTAGTAACATCCAGGCATTCATACAAGTGTCTACTATACATAATTTATGATGACAAACAACCACATTCTCTAGAAGTATTTTATGTTATGTTGATATTATTATTATTATTATTATTATTATTATTACATTTTCTTTAGATGCATCCATTTTGGAGGGTGAAAGTAAGATGCCAAAAAAGTGACTTTCATCTGGTAACACAGATGAATACATCTGACGACTAAAACAGTGCTTGAAACAGCTTGTATGAACTGCTTGAATGCAACCATGCTTACAGAAAACTTTTGACAGTGAGCAAATGTTAACTATTTACACATGAATAAATCAGCTTTGCTCAAGGTGAACGGCAATTAAGCAACTCAGCAGCCATAACTTAAAGTTAAAATGCTCTTTTAACCAGTCTCTATATCAAAAACATACTTTAAAACAAAATCATAAGGACATGATTTTGCATGTCTAATGTGCCTTGGTGAAATTAAAACATTTCAGTTTTCTCTTTGCTGGATACCCTAGCAAAGTATAGCTCTTAAAAACATGCAACACAATCACTGTTGACTCTCACACGCCACCGAACAAGACCAGGCAATAAAGTTTAAATGGCATGAGTATGTGCCGCAGTGAGATAGACCACCTCTAATGTGTGCAAGATGAGATTTTAAGTGCTCCTGGAGAAATGTGTGTGATAATAATTCACATAAAATTATATCCCTAAGCTTAACACAAAACATTTGACCACACTCATTATGAACTACCACTAATTTCTCCTTTCTTATGAACGTTGTGACGTGCGGGGTTAAAAAAAAACAGAGCATAATGAGAGGTTGCATGAAGTGTTGTAGTAAAAGTACAGTCAAACATTCCTGTTACAGTTTATTAATTATGTGTCCTTTTATATGTTTGCAATTCTAGCATTGAACAAATATCATCTTCCTCTTAAACATTCACTATATTGTAAGTAATATGCTGTCTGAGGATTTTGACATGCATGCTCGTGTTTTATCATGAATGGATTTATTTAAAGAGGGTTTCGATGTATATTTACACATTAAAGTATGTATATTGTTAGTATAATCAACATATTCTACACATTTGAATGATTTGATTTCTAAAGGGACACTGAAGGCTGGAGTACTGGCTGCTGAAAATTCAGCCTTGCCAGTACTAAAATAAATGACATTTTAAAAGATATTCAAATAGAAAACCGTTATTTTAAATTGTAATAACATTTTACAATATTAAGGCTTTTCCTTGTATTTCTGACCAAACAAATGCAGCCTTGGTGAGCATAAGAGGCGTCTTTCAAAAACATTTTCCATAAAAATATTTGGCTTAAATATATGTATTAAAATTCGAATTTATTTTCTAGGGCATTTTTAACCTTTTCTGAGGTAAGGAAAATATATATTTTTCCTTCATTCATGTACACTCTAAAAGATTCTGGGTTAAATACAACCCAGTGCTGGGTACAATAGAGACAAACCGAGCAATAGGGTTGTTTTGACCCAGCGGTTGGGTTACTACCCAGAAGGTTGGGTTAAACATTTAACCCAACCTCTGGGTCAAAACAGCCCAATTGCTGGGTTTGTCCCTATTTTACCCAGCACTGGGTTGTATTTAACCCAGCATTTTTTAGAGTGTATCATTTATTTACATCAAATATGCCAAGTGAATCAATTAGATTCGATAAATCAATCAATTTACTACAGATCATTCATTGTCCTTTGCCACTTTCATCGCATTTTTACCCAGTACCCTGGATAGTTTCATTTCTGAAGGTATTTTAAGATTTTTTTCTGCTTGGTTGGCCTGCTGAACAACACAGTGTGTGTGTTTAAAGAGTGGCAGATGTTCTAGCAAGGGTGGTAGCAGATGTGTGTATGTGAGTGTGTGTCATTCTGACACTCTGGACTGATGACTTGGGTTGGGGCTGCCAGTCTGGGTGTTTGCCCTGCTGATTCACCCCGCAGTGCAGCTCCTTTGGCCTCTCCAGGCCCCTACTATCCAGATCCCCATAAAAATAGCCCATTCCATTAGTCTTGTGCTTCCCCAGAGGCCGCAAGATCTCCGGCATCATTACCACGTCTCAGAATCCGACTCCTCTCGTACGCGTGCCCAATCGCACCACCCCATCTCCATTCCGCTAATTATAGGTCAAACATGGCTTTTTGTAAATCACAAATCCTTTGTTTAACTCCTGAATGAAAAGTTGATGTGCGACGAGAGGAGCCAAAGGATGAAAAAACAGTGGAAAAATTGGAACTGGGGAAAATTTTCAATTATGAAAGCGAGCTAATTTGGTATGACCAGCGAGTGTCATACACGCTGACAGTGCTCCATTATGCAGTCATTTGGGTTCTTTTAAATTAGTTATGTTAATGTCCTGCACGGGAATGTAACACTTGGATGGGACAAGATTCCAGCTATTAATTTCTACAGTCAACCGAGAGACAAGCAAATTTATTTCCCCCCCTCTCGGGGAACGGGAGGCAGAGGGTGCGAGGGTGGGGAGCGCCGAACAAGCACAACACCATGGCCTAAATAAAGCCCAAACAATGGGCGCCAATGCCTCCTCATTCATTCCATTGACAGTGTTTTGCAGCTTAAACCTGTTTTATTAATTATGTTTGACATTTCCATAATTAGTTTCATTTACACAAAATCAATCCCTGCCGCCTCCCGCTCTCATTTATCATTTGAAAAAATTTGCATAGCCAGTGCTGACTTTTTCTACTTAATTATACATTAAAAGTGTCAAGTGCGCTTGCTGCCTGGCATTATCTGCTGCAGAAAGGGTTGTGGCTGGACGGCGTTGACATTAATCATAGCTAGCATGCGAGTAGAGCTGGACGCTCACGGGGAAAAGGTGGTGGGGGGGTGCAGAGGGCCTCGTTTCAGGAGCTCCTGACCCGCTGAAAGCCAGAAAAGAAACTATGACCTCCAGCCCTAAACAGCCACTCTTTGTTTACTGTCCAAGAGTTGAGTGAGTAAATGAACACAATTTTCGGTGTGTGTTACTTGGGGCTGGTGACTTCAGTTCGATATTTTGTCAAATTAACAGAATAAATATTACCGGTAATTGGTTAAGGCGATTCTAGACCACATTTAAGGAGTTTCATCAGCCTTGAAACTCTCAAATTATTTCACAATGAATCATTTATTACCAATCGTTAAATATGTTTTAAAGTTCATCTTATTAAATATTATCCTGGCATAGGCATTCGTATAGCACAAGGGCGGCCCTCACACACTATTCTTGCCAGGGATCGCATGGTCACAGAAATCTTGGAAATATCTGAGAAATTGATCAAATCATATAAGGTCACAGAAAAGTATAAATTTCTATAGTTAATAATATTAATATAATGAATTATTTAACCTGTTGAGCGGTACGGTCCCACATATGGGATTTTTATTTTCGTGCCCCTAGGAGTAGTGTTGTTTAATTTTAGTTTTAGTCTAGTCTTTGTGTGAAGCTGTCATTTTAGTTTTTATTAGTTTTAGTCTCGTTCATACTCTTTTTAGTCTAGTCAAGTTTTAGTCAACTAAAAGTCTGAGCATTTTAGTCTTATTTTAGTCAGAATTATCCATGACTATTTTCGTCTAGTTTTAGTCGACGAAAACTGATGACATTTAGTCTAGTTTTAGTAAATGAAAATTGTATTTTAGTCTCTTTTTAGAAATGCAATTCTATTTAACCCAGTCAATATAGTATAAGTACCTAGTAGTATAGACGAAACCAAAATTTTCTTTTAGCCAAACCCATTTCAAACAAGGTTATCTTATTATATTATTGTTACATTTTAGACTCAAGAATACATCCATTCCAGACACGGAAGACGCTCTGATTTGCATTTACAACATTTATTTTACCAACCAAACATGTTAAAAGTACACACATACATTTAAATAAAGACAAACCCCGGCTGGCCGGTCATCGATCCCTTTCTCTGTGTCAGACTTAACTTTGTTTGGTTTTCGTCTTCTAAATCAGTGTTTCCCAACCTTTCTTTAGTCGCGGCACCCTTTGGAAATTAACAAATTTGTGGCACCCTACAAAATTAATTTTGTCACAATATTTGAATTTCTAACTTCGATGTGATAATTTGAAAAGTATAGATATTCTGTACAACAGGGAAGAACTGCAGAATATAATGTCATACAGATATTTTTAATATTATTAAAAAAAAATGTGTCTATCAATGGTTTCAATCAGTAGGCTAATTTCTAATGAAGAGACCAATTTATATGACAGATTTTAATGTAGGCTTTTATT
>NW_015506824.1:76148-100143 GCF_001515645.1 Sinocyclocheilus grahami | reverse complement strand
TATTATCATCAGAGGACACATGAGCATAACGGTTAGCAGATCAATGAATGAGAGGGCAGCGTTACCAGAGTTGCCCATATACCACACCATGTTACAACACAGTAGGGCTATTGCAGACAGAAACAATACTGTACTACATCGATGTTTCCTGTCGGCTCAATTTTTGAGTGGACTTTGCTGTTCCGATGAGCATGAACAGTATATGAGTGGATGGGCCGTGAGCGACTAAGCGGAGCAAACACGCATAGAGCGGGATAATACACAGAGCGTCACACCACGTGAAAGTGAATCCTGAGCGGTGAACTAATTAAATCCTGAGCGGTGATGCAGCCGGAATTTCAGTGCATCTCTAATTATTGGCGACATTAGAAATGGATATTATATAATAGCTGCTTCTTTGAACATTTTAGCAATTGAAAAATATAAAAAAATGATTTTTTTACACGGCACCCCGGTTGGGAAACACTGATCTAAATAATGCAGCGATTGGGGCTTGAGGAAATGACATCGACCTGATGCAGCCCCTGAAGTGAGACACAGAAATACTGCAAAATAATAATAATAACGTGACTAAACGAGACGAAATAACGTTATAACATTTCGTTTCGTCTCGTTTTGGTCAACGAAAATGAAGAGACATTTTAGCATAGTTTTTATTTTGTAAACCACATTTAGTCTAGTTTTTATTCGTCAACAATATTGCATTATACATTTAATTATAGTCATTGTCACATGACCAGCATTTACGTTGCGTCTCGTCTCGTTTTCGTCACGTGATAAAGGTTCGTTAACGACGATATTTAGTCATAATTTTTGTTGACGAAAGCAACACTACCTGGGAGTATTGTCCCACATATGGGATTTTTATTTACGTGCCCCTTGGAGTACGTTCCCACATATGGGATTTTTATTTTCGTGGCCCTGGGAGTACGGTCCCACATATGGGATTTTTATTTTCGTGGCCCTGGGAGTACGTTCCCACATACGGGATTTTTATTTTCGTGGCCCTGGGAGTACGGTCCCACATACGGGATTTTTATTTTCGTGCCCCTGGGAGTACGGTCCCACATATGGGATTTTTATTTTCGTGCCCCTGGGAGTACGGTCCCACATATGGGATTTTTATTTTCGTGCCCCTGGGAGTACGGTCCCACATATGGGATTTAGAATGTTCGGTGACGTCACATAACTGCCTAATTCAAACTGCGTTTTTGCGCTTTGGCTGGCGCTGAGACGCCGCTGCACTTGTCATATAATCACAACTATACAGTGTTTTTAACCACATAATGTTTATTTTAGGTTTCAGATATTTAAATACATATAAGTACTAGTAAAACAATACATTTAAAGTTCACTCTATTCTTCTCCCAGTTCACCGGGCACTTATTTGCATGTATTTCGGGAGAAAATTATGAATTCACGTGCTGTAAATCCAACTGACAGGACTCTGAACTGCAGCGCGAACAAACATGTCTGCGCCCATCTCACGTTAAAGTTCACGATCAAGATCATTTAGAAAGGTTTTTAAATGACAAAACACACTCATTTACACATATTTGGGAATCGGAAAATATCAGATTGTTCATGACATGGTATGCAAGTTTATGACTATTTTGAATAAAAAAGGAAAAACTAAATAAAAGCAATCCATCTGTCATACAGTGTTATTGTGGCCACAGTGTGTCACGTGACAAGCATGATGTGTTGCCATGGAAACAGTAAGGGAAAACGTTCTAAAATAACGGTCACCTAAAAAACTCACTCTGGGGGGACCGCTAGAATATTTTAAACTCGCCACTTTTTACCAAATCTTAGATTGTCTGATTCGGTCTGATATCCTACATTTAACACTTTTTTTATTTTTCAAAAATTTCTAATAAATATTACATTGATAAAATATTAAATTATAAATCTTTCAAGTTTTTTTTTAGGAATTACACTCTAAAAAATGCTGGGTTAAATATAACCCAGTGCTGGGTTAAACAAAACAACCCAATAGCTGGGTCAAAACAACCCAATAGCTGGGTTTGTCCCTTTTTAACCCAGCACTGGGTTATATTTAACCCAGCATTTTTTAGAGTGTATTCTTATGTGATAATTATAATATAATTTAAAAAAAAATCCTCATCAAGTTACATAAACCACAGGTCATTGGGGGGTTTGGACAGAAACACAGAAATTCATTGGTCAGAAAGTCTGGGAACCCAGTCTCAGACAAGCTCAAATGCATTCTCCATTCATGTGAAAAAATATCATTAAAATGCAACCACAATAAATCCATTCATGATTCACATTTATGATTTTTATTATTAATTTATTTATAATTATGTGCTGAATTATTTAACTTCTGGAACTAAAAGCAAGAAACTGATGAATATTTCTCATATTTCTGAGGATCTTGGTCCCACTTCCTGGAATCCTGGAATCCGCCTGTTGGATGTGAAGAGCAAAACTATGAAGCAGTGATCTTTTCAAAAGACTGTTAAAACTTCCTGACGTAACGTAATTAGAGATAATGTGCTGATCACTTTGACGTTCACTCCTGGTGAGAACTTGAATGTCTCAACAGACCTCCGTCAAGTGTCTGTTTGAAATGAGTGTGTGTCTGATAAATGATAGTTCTGAAGCACTTAGAGGGTGGATTTGTAAAAGGCTGAATGTGGGGACTGACACTCGTTGACATTATACAGAGGACTGAAATGGGGTATGCTCTCGAGCTTTGAAAGGACCTTTCCAGTACAAATCATTTCTACAGCTCCCTAAGATCCTCAAAGTCATGATACGTTCAGAGCTATTTTCCCTTAATATACCTGATTGAAAACAGAGACGAAAGTTCAGTTATGAAAGACTTCTGCTCTTTCCCTGTTGGAGCGGAGAGAGAGCGATAAGGCTGGGAGGAATACATTAAAGGCCGGCTTTGCAGAACCACTGATCCAAAGTCAGCCCTGTGAATAATATCATCAAGACGTTCTGCCACATTCTGCCTGTCTCTTCTTCAAGGGCAACACAAAAAGCAGGGTACCAAACAAAAGGCCTGATGAAGTCACTAATACGCTGGCGTGTCCCAACCTGAGCGGTGGGTGGTCGCGACCGCTGGCACGCCTCAGCACACTACATCGCTAATGCCTGCGGCAAAGCTAGCAGGGTCATTAGCCTAAGCTACGCTATTTAACACGCCGAGCTAAGAGGACCTTGGTAATTGCACTCAGCTAGATCAATACTTGTTAAAGGAGAAAGTTAAGAGGGGTAAAGAAGCCCTCACCCTCGCTGTCAGACGATTGGAACGTTAGAATGAATTCCCTCTCGAAGCCGAAGAGTGAGCGAGCATCAAGCATCATTATTCCAAGAAAGTTCCTAATCAGCGTGTTAACACTCTGAATTTTCTTTATATCAGGTTTTAAATTTAGCCCTAGCAACTTTCTGGAGCAAAAATATTATCATTTATAGAAGTGATCGAATGAGTAAGACCCCCACCTCTAGCTGGAGAAAGAAAGAAAAAAAAATGTTCCTTGAAATGCAAAACATTTTCTGAATCAAGGATTATTCTTCTGTTCATTGGAGAGAAAAAACAGAGCTGGGATAAAATATAAAGATGAATTTGCATGCAGTAAAAAAAGTCGAGTGGAAGTGTGCAGAGGGTGTCTGTAGTTGATCATCTCTCCAGTGGCATTTAGGTGCACATCCATGCATCTTTTCAGGGGAATTCGGTCTCCCTGAGGATTTATAGGTGTCGAGCTTATTTGTTTTACTTAGATAAGGAAATGGGATGCAAAACGTGGAGGGACTGAATCAATGTGAGACTAACTAAATCAAAAGCTGCTGTTTTGAATGCTTTCATGTTTACAGGTTTGAGGTCTTACTCCGCATCACAGCTACAGTGCCATTATTTTGGAACTGTAGGGACTAGTTAAAAACAGATCCTATTTGAGCGAACCTTCACAAATGAAAGAGAAACAGTGAGCTTAAATGGGGACTCCTGCTTCTTCCTGAGAAAAAGACTCCAGTTATCTTGTATGTATTTCTTCTACAGTTTCAGAAGTTTTTTTTAAAAAGTACCTCAAACTTTGTTCAAACTTGCCAAGATATACAAGTCTGCAATCAAACATTGTAGATATCAATATTAACTCCAACATTTCTCATTGGCTATAATAATCTGATATATTTTATTCAAAGATATGTCATAGCTCTATACTGTGTCAATTGTTTCTAAAGAATTTAGGAGACAAAGTGGACGCTTGAAATGAAACTTTAGCAACCTCTGAGAAGCAATATTTTCCTCTGGGATTCTGCATTTTAGGACTATGCCCAAAAAGTGAAAATAGATTTCAATGTAAAGTTTTCTGAAAACCAATTGAAACTATTCCTCTTTCAAAAAAACGTGGTTACCATTTCTCAGCGTAGTCATAACTGGTCCAGAACAAGCTTCACAAATGCATTTATCTAGTGAATTACTACTGTAAACCAAGTCAACAATGACTTCAATGACAACACTGACATAAAGTTTCTGCTATTTTAGACACTGAAAAGTCTCAAGGTTAAGAGGCTGAGAGTAGAGGCAGCCCTGCCAAGCCCCTGGGCCACTTTTGTCACAGTACCGGAGAATGCTGGACTCACAGGAACAGAAGACAATGTCATCGTCTAGAGGGTTGGCCATGAAAAAGATGCATGGCTCTGACCAATCGAGTGAGTGATTAGATCAATTAAGTCATTTAGAGAGTGCCTCGATGAAGTATGGAGGTGTGTTTCTGAGTGAGTGAGAGAGAGCGAGAAAGAGAGATTCTGGATCCTGTGGGACAAGGCCAATCAAAACCACCTCATTAGGCTACTGGACCTTGACCAAGTGCACCATCCCAAAGACAAGAAGTGTGTTCGACTTCATGTGGAGCTGCGCAGACTGATCGGCGTCTGACTTGAAGTGGTGAATGCCGGTTCGAAATTTTGTCCGAGTTGAGACTCTGCCGATGCCACGTCACTGTAATGTATGCTATTAAAGTATGGCAAAAGTGATTAAAGAGCTGGCTCATTTTGTGACACACCTGTTTCACATCTGGCTGGATTCACCAATGACAATGATGTGTGATATTATTTATTCTGAGACATACTCACATTTTTTTTTATTTCTGCGTAATCTTAATATATATTGTGTCATGTGTATCAAAATAAAACTCAATTTTCCATTTTATTAGTATTTAAATAGTGTTGGCTTATGCTGAACTTTATTGTACATACAGACATTGTATTAAGCAGTACATAAAGCAGTGAATATAAAAGTGTTTCTGTTGCTACATGAAAACATCTGAAGTATGTGTATTTGACAAATATGGCATCTAATCCACTTCATCTGTGATAAAGTTCGCAAACACTGTGTAAAGCAGAAAGTACCCCTCTTCATGTCTCTATTTATAACTCCTCTCCCGACTGCAAGTGACAAATCTCACCGATTGGTTAAAGCCAGTTGCAGCTGAAGTTGAGCACTAAATGACAATAAAATGGCCTTGTTAATAAAAACTTGGTACTTTTATTGAGTCAGGACACATTAAAATGATCAAAACATTTCCATTTCAAATAAATGCTGTTTTTTTAAAACTCTCTCTTCATCAAAGAATCTTGAAAAAAAATATTAAGCAGCACAAATTCTTTCAAAAATGATAATAATAAGAAATGTTATTAAACCAAATCAGCATATTAAAATGATTTCTGAAGGATCATGTGACACTAAAGACTGGAGTAATGACTGCTGAAAATTCAGCTTTGCCGTCACAGGAATACATTACATTTTAAAATAAATTAAAATAGAAAACATTTATTTTAAATTGCAATACAATTTCACATTATTACTGCTTCTACAGTATTGTTGATCAAATGAATACGCGCGCGCACACACAAGTGTTCTGCAGGACGGATAGGACAGGGTAGATTTGGCGTATATGAGTATAGAACATGCATCTCAACAAGAATCCGAGGTCCTATTGACAATAATAGTTTTATAGGCTCTCACTACACAAAAAGCCTCCATAATCTTTTAATCTGCAGCACACAGCAAGGCTACGTTTGTCATGTGACTTCTGGAGGATGTAAGGTATTGTAAATATTGAGAGGTAAATGTGAGGACAATGAAAACAGTTCCCCAAGGCTAAAAATAATGTAGCTTAATCCGATAAATGTTTGTGAACTACAATAACACTTGATTACTGGTTGGCTCAGGTTCAGTAAGAGAATGTCGATATTGTGTGGATTTTCAGGGAAGCACACTGCAGATCACACAGCGCTTGTCAGACAGCACATTCTCTGAGGAAATTTGGGTTTTGCAGCACTAAAGGCATTTTGCTATTTCATAAACAACTTTCTACATAGCAGTTGTATTTTTTTTTTTTATAATTACGAACATCACAATTCATGAAATACAATGTTTCAATGAAATACAAAGCGTTGACACCCTTTGGTGAAACACTCTTCATCATCTGCCAAATGAAAACTTTGATGAAAAAAATGGCTTTGGCAATTAAATGATACAATTATTTAGCAGTTAGCTGTTATCCTGATTAGGAACGGCAATAATACATGGTTAAATGCCATATTGTGAGAATGACAGTGTTAAAAAAATACAAACCTACATTTATTGTGTCTTCTAACATCTACCTCATGGTGAAATTTACCGTAACAGGTTTATGGTTAAAAAATAGTATTCCTGGCATTAAACTACCAAAATAAAAAAATAAATAAATAGAAAGGAACACAATCGCTATGGATCCTTATGTTTTTGTCACAGTTGCAGATTTGTCAAGAAACAGTGGTTCATCATGGTTTGTCATGAATAAGAATGGGAATAAGACAGTTAATTTCATAACAAAATAATATATATATATATATATATATATATATTCATTTTAATTTTTTTAATTAAATTTATGCAAAATCTTATTATCAAAGCTGATAATAACTATGTTCACAACTGTCATAATATTGACAGTTTTGAGAAAAAAGGCAAAGATTAGTTGAAAATATATTTTTTTCACAAGAAAGAAAGAAAGAAAGAAAGTTTTAATTTTGGCTTCTGCTTTCACATACTCCCTCTGAAATTCAAGCAATAATTAGCTGCCATATTTAACATCTGAAGCTTTTTCCCAGTCCAACAAATTTGAAATGTTTTGAAAGGCCCTGTACGGCCGAACTAAATACCAGCTCCACCTCTTATTACATTTATTGACACCCTCCCATCAATTGGACAGGTACACATCACTCCTGGAAGGCAACATTGTCCCATAATAGCTAGTGTGGTTTCCTCTAAGTATTATTTGCCTGCCAACACTTGTTTTTGCGCGTGGTAGCTGAAAAAGCTTCTACGACGCTACAAAGGAAATGAGGCCTCTGGCTTTTACCGATCCCACCGCTGCCACCAGCACGGCTGTCTCCAGCAGCTCTGCCACACCGTCGATTCCCAGTTCTGACGTGAGTACATTAGATTGTGTGTTTGTGCCCGCAGGACTGACTGTGTGCCTGTGTTTAGGCCTCTCTGTCAGATGAGTCAGGCTCTGTGATTTATGGCCTCTGAAAAGGTTGCGTTACCAGCGTGCGCGGATGGCCTCGCATGGTAAATGGGAAAATTCAGAATTTATTAACATACAATGAATGATGATTAATGGATCAGCGCGGATCTTGCAGTCTCTTTCGGATGTCTCAACATACTTGATGTATGCTGCAATAAAAAGATATGTGTGAAGCTCTGTAAAGGCTTTTCCTTACAGTCTAGCCGCTAGCTAACATATAAAGAGGTGTATGATGACGGTTGGGGGAGAGCCGTACCGAGTTAGTCTATGAGGACACATGGAGTGGACAGGTGTAGTCTTACATGCTCTATTTACCATACATTACTAAGAATGTCCTTTGCTTTAGAAGAACTTGCATAGGTAATGAGAAAATGAATAAATTAAGATGGTGAAACAAGCCATGCAATTTAGGACCTAATCAGAATGCATTTGCCCATCCATTCATCAAATTTCACCACAACGTTTCTATTCCATAACATTTATTTGACTGTTCTGCGGTGAACTCAATATTGCTTGAAAAATCTTCAGTGTGCTCTTTGGAGGATAGCATTCACCTCAAGCCCATTATTGGGCTGAACTCTGTGGGCAGTGTCGGTTTGCTTTTCACAAGCATATTTCAGGATTGTTTACCGACTGGGCGCCCCACAAAGCCTTCAGACTTCATGTTGGTCTGATGCTTGACAAAACATGAAAACAAAACCAGATGCAGAATCACGTTAAACATGTGGCTGTCGCCGTCGCGGTTTTATACGGTTCATCTGTCAGAGGATTCTGCACCTCAGTGTGCGGCATTTAGCTCTCATAGAGTCTGAGCACTTCTAGCACATGTATACCGAAATAATTTGGTATATGATTAACTTTGAAAGTATTATCACCCATAAATTGCTAGTAAAGTTCAAGAATAATTACAAAGCAAGCAACACATTGATTAAATGTGAAATTTTGCAGTTTAAAGACTGAAAATGTAGATTCTTGTAAAACATAGTCCAATAATCTGTTTTTATTTATAACAAATATATATGTCTACTATAAGAACATCAGGGGACAGTCCATATGACTAAATCATGTATTCAGGGGATAGAAAAGAGCATTCCATCATGCTAAAAACAACAGAAGTTACAAATATGTATGTGTGTATTTGAATGTCCAGGCTAGTTTGTGAATAAACAGTGTGTAGTTGTGTGCTCACACATGCCGCCAAATGTCATACTGGGATGAGATGATGAGGAATGGAAAGAATCAGGAGGACATTGCTGCCAACGAGCAGGAGCTGAAGGGTCACTACACACACATTCACACAGCAGCCTTTCAGTTCATTACCCTCATCCTCCTAATGCGAATCACACTTAGTGAAGCAAGCTCACGCCAAGAGAACAACTCAAAAGAAAACAGCACACGTCTGCTAGAACATCTCACAAAGTGAGTTGTATCCATTGTTAACAAAGTCACATACTACAGGCATGTTTGTGTGCGATTAGCTGATGCCCTTTAGCTAATGTCGTTTTACATGTACTGATGGACCAAAATACCAATAAGGCTGTTTATTCACTGACCGGTCAACCAGTGCCAGGAAGTTACTAACTTAAAGCAGCAAATGTATTATCTAAAGTGACAGTAGATACGTGTATTTATAATAGTGTACCTGTTCCAGTTAGCCACATCACTGTTTATTTGTGAATGTTATTGTACATACAATATTAGAGCTCTGCAATAATATATTCAGAAACGTACCCACAGTGTATTTTCTCTCATCATAGTGTTTACTGAATCAGTTCCTTCATTAGATAAATGAACTGCATCAGAAATGATACATTGACTGTACATTTACAGTGTAAACACTTTAGAAAATCAACATTCTGAACTTTGTCCTTATGGAGAAGCAGCAGTGGACTGTGTAACAGATATTACTGTACATTAGAGAAAAACCCTGAGACCACCTCTTTTAAAAACCTGCCTTCTAAGGTTTAAAACTCCAGAGGATTGTTGATTTATATCAGATTGCTCACTCACTCGCTTTTATCCCAGCACTGAGACCTCTGAAACCTTTCATGCTTCTGCTCCTCTCGGTCTCTGTCTTGCTCTCTCTGCATCAAGTATTTCTGGAATGAGGGAAACACCAAAACAGGCCAGACAAGAATAGGACAAGAAGGGAAAGCCAAAGAGATATGATGCAGAAGACTGAAAGTGAGAGTGTTAAGCCAAGCATAAAATAACTTCAATCTAACATATTCTCCCAGGATGGCAGGAGGCAAATCGCAATAAGGCATCGGGCCGGAGCCGGAGTGGAGAAATCCCTTGGATCTCACTGACCCATGGAGGAGAGGGGCGGATGGGAGAGATGATGCTACGCAGCAGAAACAAACTGTCTTCAATTAAAGCCCACGCAAGCAATGCAGGACCACAGATGAGGTGTCAAGAGGTTCAGCCATGGATACTCAGGAGAGTGTGCGCCAAAAGGGAATTTGGGAACTCAAGTGAATGTGTTTGTGCACAGGACTGAATAAAGCTGCAGACTTTTTGCCCGCATTTGATCATAGAGAACTTCAGCCAGAGAACAAAAATCCAGAATAAAAATATAGAATTAAATTTAGAGGAGTTAAAACAAAGATCTAAAATCTCAAAGCTGTAAAAAATGTATCAGGGACAGGAACCTTTTTTATTATTATCCTATCTAGAGCTTTGAGATGATACTAGGGTATTTTTTGGACTTTTCTTAGGCATTTTTAGGATTTTACAGCAATTACCATAAGATATAATTTGCTCCTTCATATAACAATTCAGAAGGCGCTTTGCTTTTCTTTACAGGCACACAGAGGCAGAAGCTGCTTTCTTACTCTCTCTCACACACAAATGCACAGTCACACACACTTCCTCCTGTTCGCATTCGCCTTGTAAGAAACAAGCTGGATTTGGCTCATATGGAGCATGTGCCAGGCAGTCAATCCTTCCAGCTCTACTGATTCACTCCTTGATCAGGAGGAGAAACAGAATAAAATAAAACCTCAAATCATTTACAAATACAATAACTTAATAATTTATAATGTTGCCATCGCAGCTGTGTGCACATATGTATTCAATTCCCCGCCACCTTCCAATGACATTTTTACATTATTTACTAAAGTACAAATCAATTTCTTTTATAATTATCAGGTTTATGGTTTAAAATTTACATCAGATCATTCTAACAGTTATCTCCTCTGAAGTTAAAAATAAATAGATTTTCCCTTTGCTGGGAATTAATGGCCAAATATGATATGTATATATATATGAACAAACAATATATATATATATATGATATGAGCATTTTTTAAATGCTTTTATTCAGCAAGGATCAAAAATTTTATAAAAGAATTGCTGTTCGTTTGAACTTTCTATTCATTAAAGTATCCTGGGAAAAAATCATTACATTTTCCACAAAGAAATTAAGCAACTGTTTTCAATATAATAATAAGTTATTCATTGTTACTTCATGTTAGTTCACAGTGCATTAACTAATATTAACAAGCACGACTTTTGATTTTAATAATGAACTTAACATTAGCTATGATTAATAAATGATGTAGAAGTATTGTTCATTCTTAGTTCACATTAACTAAAGTAGTTAACTAATGAAGCTTGTTGTAAAGTGTTACCGTAAAAACAGTAATATTGTGAAATAGTATCACAGTCTAAAATAACATTTTCTATTTTGATGTTTTCAAATATTCATTGTTACTTCATGTTAGTTCACAGTGCATTAACTAATGTTAACAAGCACGACTTTTGATTTTAATAATGAACTTAATGAATCTATTTTGATGTTTTCAAATGTTCAAATTCTAATATATTTTTGTGGTGGAAAGCTGAATTTTCAGCATCATTATTCCAGTCTTCAGCATCACGCCATCCATTAGAAGCAATTCTAATAAGCTGATTCGGTCCACAAGAAACTGTATTTTCACAAAATAAAATTAACAAAGATTAATAAATACTGTAATAAATGTGTTGTTCATTGTTTGTTCATGTTAGTTTATACATTAACTAATGGAACCTTATTGTAAAGTGTTACTTTTTACTGTATTTTGATCAAATAAATGTAGTCTTGGTGAGCATAAGAGACTTCTTTCAAAAACATTAAACATTTTTAGGATTTTACAGCAATTACCATAAGATATAATTTGCTCCTTCATATAACAATTCAGAAGGCGCTTTGCTTTTCTTTACAGGCACACAGAGGCAGAAGCTGCTTTCTTACTCTCTCTCACACACAAATGCACAGTCACACACACTTCCTCCTGTTCGCATTCGCCTTGTAAGAAACAAGCTGGATTTGGCTCATATGGAGCATGTGCCAGGCAGTCAATCCTTCCAGCTCTACTGATTCACTCCTTGATCAGGAGGAGAAACAGAATAAAATAAAACCTCAAATAATTTACAAATACAATAACTTAATAATTTATAATGTTGCCATCGCAGCTGTGTGCACATATGTATTCAATTCCCCGCCACCTTCCAATGACATTTTTACATTATTTACTAAAGTACAAATCAATTTCTTTTATAATTATCAGGTTTATGGTTTAAAATTTACATCAGATCATTCTAACAGTTATCTCCTCTGAAGTTAAAAATAAATAGATTTTCCCTTTGCTGGGAATTAATGGCCAAATATGATATGTATATATATATGAACAAACAATATATATATATATATGATATGAGCATTTTTTAAATGCTTTTATTCAGCAAGGATCAAAAATTTTATAAAAGAATTGCTGTTCGTTTGAACTTTCTATTCATTAAAGTATCCTGGGAAAAAATCATTACATTTTCCACAAAGAAATTAAGCAACTGTTTTCAATATAATAATAAGTTATTCATTGTTACTTCATGTTAGTTCACAGTGCATTAACTAATATTAACAAGCACGACTTTTGATTTTAATAATGAACTTAACATTAGCTATGATTAATAAATGATGTAGAAGTATTGTTCATTCTTAGTTCACATTAACTAAAGTAGTTAACTAATGAAGCTTGTTGTAAAGTGTTACCGTAAAAACAGTAATATTGTGAAATAGTATCACAGTCTAAAATAACATTTTCTATTTTGATGTTTTCAAATGTTCAAATTCTAATATATTTTTGTGGTGGAAAGCTGAATTTTCAGCATCATTATTCCAGTCTTCAGCATCACGCCATCCATTAGAAGCAATTCTAATAAGCTGATTCGGTCCACAAGAAACTGTATTTTCACAAAATAAAATTAACAAAGATTAATAAATACTGTAATAAATGTGTTGTTCATTGTTTGTTCATGTTAGTTTATACATTAACTAATGGAACCTTATTGTAAAGTGTTACTTTTTACTGTATTTTGATCAAATAAATGTAGTCTTGGTGAGCATAAGAGACTTCTTTCAAAAACATTAAAAAAATCTTACCAAATTACCAAGTTTTAAACAGTGGTGTACATTGTATATTATTATTTCTTATACTAATTGCCAGTATTTTAATAAATATAATTTATCATTATCATTATATTATTAAGGACACACACACACATAATCTTCTACAAATACCATTGACACAAACATTTAAAACTTACATTACACATATTACTTTTTCCTTAAAAAAATACAAATAAAATAGTTTTAGATTAAATCTATTAGTAGTTCTATTATTCAATTTTTGATCTATTGACAGTCCTAATATATTGTATGCTTGAATCTCTGTTTTATACAGTAGGTTTGATCTTTCAAGTATCCCCTGAACCCTGCTTAAGTACACCTGGGATAGGATGCATGTACTTGTGGGTTAGACTTTGTTAGGATGCATGGACCGCTGTCATTTCCAATTGTGTAATGCTATTCATCTAAACTCCTTTCTCTCGCTCTCCTTACCTGACTGAATGCCAAGATGCACTTGTGATTGACAGGAAGTCAGTAACCTGCACCAGAACTTAAGCAAAGGCTTATCTGGTCCACACACACCCACACATCATCTGAAACTTCCCACTCACCCCGTTCCAGAAATGTTTCATTTCACCTCTCCTTCTCCTTCTCCCCCTCTCCAGAGCTTTGCATTTGAAATTGAACAGACACAGAGCCTATTTATCTTCGGCTGTCACATGTCATGTCCAAGGCCTTTAGCACAAGCACCTACAGTACGCTCTGTATTTATCCCTTTGTTGTAGCTAAGGAGCTAGACAATACAACCTGCTATTAAAAACAGACGAGCGGAGGAATGAGGAAAGGTGAACAAGAATGGCAAAGCATTCTTGCCAAATGTTGTGAATTTGTCGATCGCCATTACAAAGGTTGTGAACCCCACAATAGCTAGAGCAGCATATTTCTGGCACGCAATCAGATGAGGGAACTTGCCAAGCACAGGGCTGAGAGAATGAAAAGAGGTCACGAAGAGCAGTGCTAGATCCTGAGGGTCTAGTACATAATTTTCATTATTGAGCCTTTAAATACATATACAATCCTGCTGTTCTAATTTGTTTTATTGTATTCTATTTAGAATTTTTGAGAAAAAAAAATGTAATTCAAATATTAGATTTGGTTGCATCCGTCTAAAAATGTTGTACCAATGCTGTTATTGTTCAAGAAGCTAATTCCATTTTTTTTTACATTTTGGAAAGAAGACTTTTAGGCTTATCAAAACATTAATATTATGAAATATTAAAATTTCAAATAAACTTTTGTATTTAAATATATATCTTTAAATGTATATTTTTCCTGTGATAGCATAGCTTTCAGCATTCATTACTCCAGTCTTCTGTGTCACATGATCTGTTCATTTGAAAAAAAAATTTTAATTTTTTTATTGTAACGTATTTACTGTCACTTTTATGCATCCTTCCTGAAATGATTCATTTCATTCAAGCATTTATCTACAAAAAAAAAAAAAAAACATCACAGGGATTTTTCACAGACTCCGAAGAATTAATGAATGGTTTTAGAATTCAGTTTCATGTTCGAACTGATTCACTAAAATTAATCAGATTTCACAACTCTATAGAGGACAGTTTAGCAGAATGTGCTTGCTTATTTCCTCATCTGTAAAGCTGTTAATTAGCTTGTTACTTTAAAAACCACACTATTTTTAAAGCACCAGAACTCCTGTTACTGAAAAATGTAGTTCGAAGTTACTTTTAGTCACTTCTCAACAATGGTTATGCACCTCTCATCAAGCCTAGATTATCGTCACAAAATATACATCATGACAGATATCTGAACTTTTTCACGAAACATCCAGTTCTTCATGACTACTGTAAGAAACCATATGTACTGTCATCTTTGCTTTTACAGCATCGGCTCACAAATGTAGAAAGAATGATATGGGACACTTCTTCCATCAACATCTGGAAAGATCCTAACCACTTTGTTCTCTTCCAGCACAGGGATAAGCCTGGTAGCCTTTAGTGTGCTATTTTCTGATTTACCGGAGGCATGTTCCATCTGATTTTACAGCTGAATTAAACGCAAACACAGGAAGCTACTAGGAGCAAAATAAGGTCCAGCCAACTGGCAGCAGGCAGAGTTTGATCTTATGGCATCTTTTTCCTTGAAATAGCTTTCAAACATCCTGCCAAAAAATAAATATTTCACTGATTTGTGAATTCACAGCATGCACGTTTTGTTCATGGAGCAAACTAAGTACTTGCATTCAACATGTTTGGCATTTAAAAAGAGCAAAAATCACAACAGTTAAAGTTTAGAAAAATACAATTATTGTGTTTAGGGCGATTTTTACATCAGTCAGAAGATTTTACTGAAAAATAAACGTACTATATCACAAGTAATGTAACACAACACATGGATGACATTTAAATAAAAAATGCAAAATTTTTCATGTTATCAAAAAGCATAACATGAAGGTTAAATTGTATTCGGTTCTGTTAATGCAACATAATTTGCATTGACAAACTTGAACTCATTGCGAAATCTGCCTGGGACAATCTTTCACGATTTCATTTTGAAATTATTGAATTTTGATGTGAAAACCCACCAAACAACAGTAAATGTGACCGCACCTTTGGGCTTTCTACCTCCTCAACCCTCTAATCAGAAGCTTGAATCTTCTAAAACCATGTTATATTTTACATGAGTGCATATTTACAGTGTAGCCTCTGAAGAAATGCTTTGTAGACGGGCTTCAGGTGACACTACTTACTCAAAGGTAATTAGCGTAGCAGCCTAGTTTTATAAAAACTCAGCGCTAGTCACTAACAGAGTGCTGACAGCGACTGAGCGCTGACACCGCATCTCTTTAATCAGTGAAACGTAGGCCCATTTTTTCCTCCCGTCTGGTCCGGGGATTGTTCGCTGGTCAAAGCTGCCGGGGGACACAAATGAATGTCGACTGAGGCACGGACAAAAGCAGGCGTAAGGTTACAGCATGTAAATGATTGCGCGGAGGACTTTTCTAAGGAAACTGCCATGTCCCGCAGTGCGCGTGTCATATTCGGGGGAAGGGGGCCGGCAGGCCCTGCTCCTCACAGAACAATGACACTGAGATCTGGTGAGAAGAGAGTGGTTAATGGATCCAGACAAACCGTACGCATCTCCTGACGGATGAATCAGCGTCTAGCACTGTTTCAATTCGACAGGGCTTAATAAGAAGTGACTGACTTTACAATAACGCCATCATTTGCTTTGCAGAGAACCGAATGAGTGACAGACGATCCAAACTCCACCAGCTGCATGACTGTCACCTGGAATACGTTCTGTCATCTTCTGAATACTCTTGATTCAAGACTATACAACAAAACACTCTCGTGAGAATTCACACCTAGGGTGACACCGATGATATGAGTGAGAACGACAGGGAGAGAGACTAAGGCTAATGATTGCATCTTTATTTGAGAGTTAATATGGATGTGAAAATGAATATTTCACCCGGATTATTAGATGCGGCTTGGCTCCGGCTGTACCGTGAACAGGCACAGGATATTGGCTTTTGCAGACCAGTGTTTTGTTGTTTGACATGCCTGGCGAGGTCTGCGGGCTTCGGCAAACCAGAGCAAGCTGGGAGGTGTAAGGGTCATCGCAATGAAACAGTGCTGTCGAGCTTTTGATTCACACAACAGCTGACGCGCACTCACACAGAGTCAAGCTACCCCAGATGCATTGAAAACAGGCTGGAGAGAAAGTTATAATGATCTGCACTGTTTCACAGAATTTTCACTGGGGGAAAAAAAAAGTATTTATACACTTTTAAAAATGAAGCCTTATCAATAAAAGCACCTTTTATCAAATTCACTAGCTCAAACATTTAATAGCTATGATAAATTTAAAAAAATTATCTAAATTCACTTTTCACAGTTTTCTATTTTTATTTCATTATATTATTTTATTTACATATTCAAATAAAAACTTAATTGGCCTCCTTTCCATTCAAATTATTAGAATGTGTTTCTCTGAAATAATCAAACCCATTATTATTAAAGCATTATGCTTCTGTTTTTCCACAATGTGCACATTTTACTGACATTGTTTCTGTTTGAATATGGCAAAAAAAACTAATTGTAGACTAAATAAAATAAAATAAAATGGATTTGTTACGGTATTATACCTAGTATAAGTAATGCAATGTTATCAAGTTGAAATCAAGAATTCTCACCTAGGATATTTTAAGTTTATAAATGGTATCATTAGAGAGAGAGAAAAAAATCATGAATATTTGGATATTTTTCCAATGATTATATACTTTTAAATACTATAAAGACCTTAAGGAGAAGGAAACTTTTAAAAGAAGGTTAAACTTGACTTATTTTAATTATTTTCTGTTCAGATAAATGCCCCAAAAATTAAGGCTCATCCTCCCGTCCTTCTTAATACACCCACAGACTCCAGGTTTGAAACAAAACCTAAGCTCGCTGTTAAATGCAACTCGCAACAAAACTCCTCTGACCATGCACTGTCTGTGACCTTCCAATCCACGGAATGTGCCTCGCCACGAAGAATCCAAAATAATGCCTCGCTTTTTGTTTTAACCCAGACCAGATTGTCTTTGTGCCGTTAAGCGTTCATCTCTGGAGCCTGAAGGCTTTACGCTACAAGACCCTTGAGAGACAGAAGAACCTCATCTTAAGGCCACCCCTCATCCTGAGGCTCATAGACCCAAAACCTGCTTATTCAGAGGACTAATACAATTTGTCTCCCCAACTTCCTCTAACCTCCGAGAGGCTCCATTTGAAAAATCTAGAAGAATTACAGTGAAAGATCTGTTTAGTTGTTATTTCTAAAGGAAGATGAGTGGAGTTCTTAATGGGACCCAGGTGACAATATGCTGACCAGCGCCACACAGTCCAGCCAGGGTTAAAGGTGTGTGAGAGAGAGAAAAAGAACAGAAGGAAAAAAAGGGGAACAGGTTAAGGGGTTGGGGGTAGCGTGAGTATGTGTGTATGTATTAAGAAGTACTCAGACTACGGAAAGAAAGAACTAGGGCCACTAAGTGATACATAATCCTTAAGTCCTCACATATACACACAGAGGGATTTTGACACAAAAGCCCTTAGTCTTCTCCTGTCTGCTTTATGTCATGTCTCATGCCCCGTCTGCAACATCACAAAAGACACGATGGACACAAAGTGCCTTTAGCATTCACCAGAGATATCATAATGAAAACAAATACTGTTCGCTCAGACATATTTAATTACAATGTGTAGGTAAATCACAACTTATATGCTGTGAAGTAAAAAAAAAACACTTAAAATAGTGTACATTTATAAGTTTACAGCAACATTGAATCTAATTAATTAATATCTATGTCTACCTGTCACTAAATGACTGTATTATTGAGAAATATATAGCCAGCTCATTTAACCCTGCATTGCATTAGATAACAAGAATTAGTATTTTGTCATGCTTTTTTTTTTTTATCAAAAAATAAACGTGTTTTACCGGTACACAATATTTAGATTATTTTAGTGCCAGTGTTGACAGTAAATTGTGTATTGATGTAAACATAAAAATAAGGAAATTTAAAAACTCTCACGTACAGTGTCTGTTTCGATCTTTTTTTTTTTTTTACTTAATTATTTTTGTAGCTGTTTTAAAGTCAGTTAAGAATGTCTGGCTATAAATATTATGGATATTAAGGATTCCTTTAATGGTTTTTCTTAACTTTCTTCAAAGGAAGAGTGTGCTCCCTAATTTCACCCACCCTACAAACCAATGCAGTGAGACTGAGTTCAGTAGAACAACGCTGCCCCCTTCTGCTCAAATATCAAAAGTTCTTAGACTTAACCTTTGTGTAATGACATTAAATGTAGAAGTACAGGTGTTTCTGACTTCATTTGACCAGATATTACACAGGACTGACTAAAATTCCTGTTATTAAAAAAAAATGTGGTGCAGTCTGGCATTAATATATTATCAAAACATTCAACTTCATATATTGCAATAAATAAGGACCCCTTTTTTCATTTGAAATCACACGACAGAATGCATCCCACATGGTTTGAGAGTCTCAAAATAACACAACCTGCATGTGGCCATCAGTCACAGGCTGCTCAGAGTAATCTGACTGTCACACTGACATTTAGACGAGTTTTAATCAACCAATCGAATCAATACATCAAGTCTAAGAGCAATAAAGCAGGACAACAGTCAGTCAGGCCATGATTAGGCCCAAACACAAATGCAAACACACAGACAGGCTGGAAATAAAGTTTTTCTCCATGGCAAGACGGCCCAATCACAGAGAATGCTGAAGCCACAGCTATGCTTCGTCCCCCTAAAACACACCACCCCGTAAAACACAGCTATGTTTCACATGCAAATGACAGAGGAGCATTTTCGAGAGCCACTTTAAAGAACCCCCACCCTCTTTCTTTTGCACTGCAGCAGAATAACTCTAATTTGCTAATTTCTATGGGTCAGCTGGAGAGGGAAATACATGTCAATCACTCTCACATGTAGAGTTTGTCTTTCTAAAAACAGGAATGACTGGGTGTTTCCATGGCCACTAATCTCCCCCCAGCACAGTTACACGCAAACTCACACCCAGACCAGCACATTTCCGCAGTTGACTAGGTCAGCTCAAAGTACCTAATCACAAGCACATGAAATGCTCCTGGTGAGTCGTGCTTATTATTTAAAATTATTTTTTATTTATTTATTTAATTGTTTCCTCTTGGCTGATGTACTTCAGTGGAATTGAATGCATGGCTGAAACTGTTGAATTTTACTTCTTGTTGTTTGCCGTCTTGCTCGCTCAGTATTCAGTTCTAATAACTCTGTGTTTAAGAATAACCGAGAATAGTTTTTTTTTTGTCACTTTTTTTTATTATTTTGGATATAATCGGATAACTGTGGTTAAATGCTTCAAGTAGACATGTTAGTTATGTGTATTTAGTTGGAAAAAAATTTTAATAAAAAAATACCTTATATTACCACTTATCTTTTCATTTAAATATCCTTGAGACCAAATTTCTGAAACTGCATATAGTTTCCGTACCCACTGTATATATATATATATATATATATATAATAAAAGTATAATAATAACAACATCAATAATAATAATAATAATCAAGCATTATAGATGCACTAATATTGTCAGAGAGAGTTAACACTCAGAACTACAGAAAATAAGAATACAAAAATTTATATAAAATCAATATGCAGTAAAATCTAGACTTCTTGGCTCTGTCAGACACAACTGTTTTAGATGCAGTGCATGAGGCATATTCTATACCTTCTGCTTGGAAATTAAATATTCATGGCTTACCTAGTTGTCTATTGTCTTCAGGCTAGTGGGAGAGCTGTCCACGTCTAGAAATGCCGCCTCATAAATCATATATGCACTATAGACATATACATTAATGTACAGCATGCCTGCATCTGTGTAAATATGCACAATAAACAACTGCCTGGGTGTTTAACTCTATTTACTGCCCACCATCGAATATTGCAGATATTGGTTATACACCTTTGTTAATAACGGGCTACTAAGAGAGAGAAAGGGAGAAATAGGGGGGGAGAGGGTAAAATAAAAGAACAAAATGGGAAGGTGTCTGTTTTGCCCTGTTCTGTCATGTGAATCCTTTAACTGTGCCAGACGTGCACTACGGCCCCCTTCAATTAAACAGGAAAATTGATGTGTTTCATTAATTATGTCAGTAATATCATAAATCATGAGTGGACTGAGTAATTAATTATTTTCTCCTGCTGTAAGGAACATGACAGGGCAGAGAGATAAGTATGAGGGGGGTGGGACAACAGAACGGAGACTCACTCACACACTCTATTTCTCCGACGTCTGGGACAGTACACAAAGAGCTTTTTTTTATAATTTAACATGTAACTAGAAAACGTTAAAGATTTTCTTCACACTCTCATACATATAAGGTTCAAAGACGTTAAGATGTCTGCATCAAAATACATTTACAAAAGGGATTTTATGTCCATAGAAAGCACATTGAATGCAATTAAAGTTTCTACATTTAAGGTTTCAAACAAGTTTTTGAAGAAATGTCAAAATTTGGTTGAAATCATGTTCCATTGTCATTCAGTGTAACACAATATTTATGTAAAAAGTCAAACAACAGGCTTACTCTGACCTGTACATATTAAAATATATAAAATAATAAGTGAGCATATTACATTTTATTGGGTTTTAAATGAGTAAAAAAAATCTTGCTGACAAATGGGCAAAACCTAGGATAGTGGCAAATTAAAAAAATTAAAAATAACAACTAATTAGTATTTGGGGTGAAAGTAATTAGTTTTTTAATATGTCATAAATTGATTTTTGTTGTAAATATGCCTGACAAGATTGTTACACTGAATGACATTTTAGTGGGTGTCTTCTGTAAATCAGCGGAAAATGTATGATATTTATTTTTTGCTCAGAAAAACAAAAATACAATTACATGAAACAGAAAACTTTTTTTTTTTTGGAAAAACGGCAATTTAAAGCAGTATTGTTTTTATTTATTATTATTTTTTTTTAATTGCAACATCTGCAGATCGGATCCGTAATAAGCCATAAATCAGGGAAATGGAAAAAATATATAAGGAATTATAGGACCATATAATTGTATTGTAATTGTAAAATATCTCAAAAAATTCTATGAGTTTGTGTTTACACATTTTTTTTTTTAAATAAAACAATTATTAAAAAATCTTTGCAATTTTAGCATGCAAGACTTATAATCGAGGTTAAATAATAAGTGAAATAGAACAAAAAAAAAACTATGAAAAATGTAAAACAACTGAAAGGGGTCAAATGGTGGTAATAAGTAAGGTAAAGATTCACATACTCATTGTATTTTTGTAACTTATGCAGCATAAACTGTAGCAGACATGCAAGTGCTCCTCCGGAGTTCAGGCCTCTCAGAGCGCATCTCAGCTCTGCCTATTGATCCACACCATAGGGACCGAGATCTATGTGTGTGTGTGTTAGGGGAGTGAAAGTAAACATTGCTTGGGACGACAAAACACTGTTCCCACCGGGACGTTGGTCTGTCTGCCTCCTCCCTAGCATACACACTCACACACAGTCTTAGTGGGGACATAGGCAGCTAAGCCAGGCTTTAATATAAAGTGAGGACTCTTGTGTTTAATCAGGAGTGTTCCTCTTTTGTTCTCAGGCTCGGGGATAGATGTGTGGACCAGTGGAGGAAAGGTTAATGCTAAGGGGTCAAGTGATTTCACACCCGAGAGTCCAAGATGCCATCCGCCTCGACACTGAGCTCCGCCACATCCCACAATGATGACATAGTCACTCTGATTTATGGCCTGGAGGAGGTGGAGGTGCTGGGTGGGAATCACACTGTTATCTTATGATAATGATGTCACAAAAACACAACAAAGGAATAGCAAATACCAAAAGACAAAAACTAGACACCTCCCACACTCCTTTCATCTATGTGGGAAGTCATTATCCAAAAAATGACGATTCTGTCATCATTTACTCTCCCTTGTGTCGTCCAGTTTCAAAAGTTTGGGTCAGTAATTTTTATTTATTTATTTTTTAAAAGAAATGAATACTTTTAATCAGCAAGGACGCATTAAAGTGATCAAAAGAGACAGCAAAGACATTTATAAATTTTGTTTTTTGAACTTTAAATTAATAAAAAAAAAATTATAATTCCTGAAAGAAAAAAAAGAAAAAGAAGAAAAAAAAAGTATCATGGTTTCCAGAGATATATTTAGCTAATCGCTGCTGAAAATTGAGCCATCACAGGAATAAATATACATAAAAAATTATGTCTAAAGAAACGTTATTTTAAAGTTGTAATTACATTATATTTTTAAATTATATTTTTAAATATATTAAAATAGGAAACAGCTATTATACATTGTAATTGTCACAGTTTCTGTTAGTTAGTATTACTACTTTTACTGTGTTTTTGATCAAATTATTTTGATGGTAAACATTATAGATTGCTTTCAAAAACTATATAAAATTTTTTGAAAAATAATAATAAATTATTTTCATAGTTAATAAATAAGTTTGTACTCATTAAATGTCCACAAAATATAAAAACAGTATAATTGAAGCTTAATTTGGTATTAATGTGACTCTGCACAAACCACAAAACAAGCACCTCCAGTGAAAGAAAGCAAATCAAGTAAATGTGGATTAAACAGAGACAATGGAATTAATGTGTGCCCTTATCACAGATGAGCCATTACATACAGCCTCACTATTCTGAACACACATGCGCGTCAATAGCCCAAACAATAAATAATCAGACCAATAGAATATACTCACTTCAACTTCCACTGGAAATCTCCCTATCATGCAGAGGGTGGGAATTGAAAACAATTAATAATCCCACAATCAGCCTTTCAGACCGCATCCATCTTGTTTTTCATTAGGCTCCCCCGCAACCCCCCTCCCCCCCTCTCTCTCTCATGTGGAATTGAAATCCTAACTTTGCATCTGATCAGTAGTCTTCTCTGCAGCTTCTTGGTTTTAAAGGCCTATAACAAGCAACTGTTTTCTGACACTGCATTTACATTTCGTTTGGCAGAGGCTTTTTACAGTGCATTCATAGTGTAGGTCAGGTTCCTCAATAGGCGGCCCGTGAGAGAAAAAAGTTTGGCCTGTGCTAATTTCAAATAATGTGGCATGAAAATTCAAACGCAGCATCAGAAAACAACTTTAACTTAGGCCTATATCGTGTCTACACCGGACGCGAGCGGCGCAATAAAATACAAGAGCTGGTTATAATCAGTGATGCTGTCTACACTGGATGCGGCGCGACCATAGACTGTAAAAAAACAGGGCGCGACACGACAAATCCCCGACAGTGAACTGCTGACTCGTTCTATTTATAACGTACTGACACAACGTTCAAATGATTTGCAATTCTTTGTCGCGTCCAGTGTAGACTTTAAAATCTTTCCCACTTCCTGTGGGAAAAATACAAAATACATATTGCATGAGCAAAAAAAATAATAAGATCTAATGATTCAAGTGTAGTACAGAATCGATCTTGAGTGT
>NW_015506824.1:63544-76138 GCF_001515645.1 Sinocyclocheilus grahami | reverse complement strand
TATAACGTACTGACACAACGTTCAAATGATTTGCAATTCTTTGTCACGTCCAGTGTAGACTTTAAAATCTTTCCCATTTCCTGTGGGAAAAATACAAAATACATATTGCATGAGCAAAAAAAAAAATTAAGATCTAATGATTCAAGTGTAGTACAGAATCGATCTTGAGTGTGACATGCACATGAACAAAGATGTTTTTCTTCCCAATCCATGTACCAGGTTTATCATTCATACCTCACCACTCAAAAACACAAAAGTGTATCAGTCCTATGTCAGAATGAATGCTGATGGCTGTTAAGGCTTCTTACATGATTCTCTCTCTTGCAAATACACACATACATAACACACTATTGCATTTTAAAGGTATACTGTAAGTTTTTTGTTGATTAAAAAGTTTTACCCATAAAGAAATCAGTAGCACTTTAAAAAAAATATGTTTAAAATGATGCACACTCACATGAGATTAGAAGTCATATTAGTAGCCTAATAAAAGCTGTTTTATTTTACATGGAGCGGGTCACCTCATGGGTTCAGATATGTTGGGATCACATGACCAGTGGAAAATCAAACACTTTTACTCACAGAATGAATCATAGCTGACTGTGAATGCTACATTTGTACAATGGCATTGGTAAGCTTAAATCTTAAATGCATGATGTTACATCCACGCCACTAGGTCTCGGTATACATCCAAGACGGCCAATCCATAACAGACAGCATAACAGAAATTTCTGAGCGCACTTTTGCTATTCAGTTTTACAAATGAGGGAAATAAAAATGCATTATTTACGTGCCCTCATGTTTTTACAAACCTATAACTTAGAGATGTGCAGTGTTCTTTTTTTTATGAAAGTCAAATGAGTCAATTGTTGTTTTAAAAGTTATTTGACTTTCATTGTATTTGACAAAAACATTGGAAACATTAGTCAAAATACCTTTTTTCTGTTCCACAATAAAGTTTTAAACTATAAGAGGGTGAGTAAACAGTGGCAGAATTTTCATTTTTAGGTGAACTATCCCTTTAAGACTCTATTTTGATATCTGTCTAGACAAGAGGCCAGTCTCGCAAATTTATCAAAAGAGACTGGACCATCCAATAAACACAACCTTTATGAGAAACCAGCACACCCCTATCCGACCACTGAGTTTCAAATCCGCAAAACCAGATTTAATGAGAACACATACATTAAACAGCATTACTAGCCTAGCCAAGCACTTAATGGATCAATTCTTTCTGTTTGCATAGAGCCAATGTGAAAGGAGGAACAGGAGAGGTGGAGCGGGAATAAAAGTGAGAAAGGACGCTCTCCAATAGGAGTTGTAAAGCGAATGTACGTGACCGTACTTGTGTCCATCGTGTTCAAAAATACACATTCTTGTGTGCTCGCCAACGTACACGGTAACATCAGCTTCCTGAAATCTGCCGCCACCCCCTTCTGATCTCTGCCTTTAGAAGCGTCTCATTCAGACCTGGCACAGGCTTCTTATTCGCCCCCGCTCCCGAACTATTAAATTAAAGCACCGGAGCCCATTTAATAAGCGCTGTAGCGGATCATTTGAATAAGGACAGTATTAGTATTCCAGCGGAGCTGCAGCTAAAAGCTGCTGACCTTTTCTTCCGCACAGGAGATCCTTGAACACATCCCGTCAAATCACAGCGCCTGGTAATAAGCCATCAACGCCAAAGAGTGCTAGCGCATAGGGGATTTTCTTTTTTCATGCCACCAAGCAGAGCAGCAAGGCCGGCGTATTGTGATCTATCAGGTATACTGTAAGTTTTTTGTTGATTAAAAAGTTTTACCCATAAAGAAATCAGTAGCACTTTAAAAAAAATATGTTTAAAATGATGCACACTCACATGAGATTAGAAGTCATATTAGTAGCCTAATAAAAGCTGTTTTATTTTACATGGAGCGGGTCACCTCATGGGTTCAGATATGTTGGGATCACATGACCAGTGGAAAATCAAACACTTTTACTCACAGAATGAATCATAGCTGACTGTGAATGCTACATTTGCACAATGGCATTGGTAAGCTTAAATCTTAAATGCATGATGTTACATCCACGCCACTAGGTCTCGGTATACATCCAAGACGGCCAATCCATAACAGACAGCATAACAGAAATTTCTGAGCGCACTTTTGCTATTCAGTTTTACAAATGAGGGAAATAAAAATGCATTATTTACGTGCCCTCATGTTTTTACAAACCTATAACTTAGAGATGTGCAGTGTTCTTTTTTTTATGAAAGTCAAATGAGTCAATTGTTGTTTTAAAAGTTATTTGACTTTCATTGTATTTGACAAAAACATTGGAAACATTAGTCAAAATACCTTTTTTCTGTTCCACAATAAAGTTTTAAACTATAAGAGGGTGAGTAAACAGTGGCAGAATTTTCATTTTTAGGTGAACTATCCCTTTAAGACTCTATTTTGATATCTGTCTAGACAAGAGGCCAGTCTCGCAAATTTATCAAAAGAGACTGGACCATCCAATAAACACAACCTTTATGAGAAACCAGCACACCCCTATCCGACCACTGAGTTTCAAATCCGCAAAACCAGATTTAATGAGAACACATACATTAAACAGCATTACTAGCCTAGCCAAGCACTTAATGGATCAATTCTTTCTGTTTGCATAGAGCCAATGTGAAAGGAGGAACAGGAGAGGTGGAGCGGGAATAAAAGTGAGAAAGGACGCTCTCCAATAGGAGTTGTAAAGCGAATGTACGTGACCGTACTTGTGTCCATCATGTTCAAAAATACACATTCTTGTGTGCTCGCCAACGTACACGGTAACATCAGCTTCCTGAAATCTGCCGCCACCCCCCTCTGATCTCTGCCTTTAGAAGCGTCTCATTCAGACCTGGCACAGGCTTCTTATTCGCCCCCGCTCCCGAACTATTAAATTAAAGCACCGGAGCCCATTTAATAAGCGCTGTAGCGGATCATTTGAATAAGGACAGTATTAGTATTCCAGCAGAGCTGCAGCTAAAAGCTGCTGACCTTTTCTTCCGCACAGGAGATCCTTGAACACATCCCGTCAAATCACAGCGCCTGGTAATAAGCCATCAACGCCAAAGAGTGCTAGCGCATAGGGGATTTTCTTTTTTCATGCCACCAAGCAGAGCAGCAAGGCCGGCGTATTGTGATCTATCAGCGGGCCGGGATCTAAGAGGTGGAGGAGGGGGCAGCAAATGGCGAGTACGGGATTTATCACGTCGCCCTGCTCTCGTCTTGTACAGTGGGAGGGCTTTTCTTGGTACAGCATTGATTTATATGCATGTCAAGGGGTGTGGGATTGATCAGTGCACATCAGAATTCCCCACGAGTGCTCTCATAACAAATCATAGCCTGACCTTTGCTAAGACATATTTAGCCCTTGTTGCACACTAGAAGAAAATGCTGTTAGGTGCCACTGGAGCAAGTGCATGTATTTGTTTGTTTTGATGTCATGCTTGACTAACATCGAAATATTCAAATTAAAGAAGACATCATGTGGATGTTAGACTGCATGACATGAGAACACCATTTTACAAAACAAATATGCTTTCAATTTTAGCTCTAAGACATGCAGTGATTATAATATTCCCAGCTCTGATACGCAATACAATTGATTAATCTACAAATTTACCATGAGAAATACATATGGAGGATGAGGAGATGGCTTTATCTGTTCTGCCCCACATTGCTGGTGAATTTTTATTTACTTGAAATCGTTTCATGACACAATTTTCTGCTATAGATTGGTTGATTAATAGGCTTTTTAGGCCTTGTTACTGGAAACACTTAACATGGTCAGTGATGGGATGTTTGATGGGATGCCATGAAAATACGTTTTCTAAAAAACAGAAGAGTGGACAACTCTAAATACTGTGAAATTATGGTGGGAAAGTTGTGACAAGATCCAAAAAATACCTTTAACATTATATCAAAATTAGAGTAGAACTGATAAAGGCTTGGAGTTTCTGCTGTTGTAATGTTTCCAAAGTGCCAGTTAGGCCTACAAAGTGCACAAAAATTCTGTTTTGTCTCTATAAACTTCACACTGGGTACAGTATATTGAATTGCAATGACTTGTCCTTATTTTTTTCAAAAGTGAGGTCAATTGTTTATGGTCTGGATGCCAAACAAATTATTCAGTTATATATTCAAAGTTTTTTAGAGAATGATACAAATTCAGCATTTGACTTAATCTAATTTGGTCATTTGGTGCCAAAATACTGATAAAGGCTTGGAGTTTCTGCTGTTGTAATGTTTCCAAAGTGCCAGTTAGGCCTACAAAGTGCACAAAAATTCTGTTTTGTCTCTATAAACTTCACACTGAGTACAGTATATTGAATTGCAATGACTTGTCCTTATTTTTTTCAAAAGTGAGGTCAATTTTTTATGGTCTGGATGCCAAACAAATTATTCAGTTATATATTCAAAGTTTTTTAGAGAATGATACAAATTCAGCATTTGACTTAATCTAATTTGGTCATTTGGTGCCAAAACGCTTTTATGTAGTTTAGTCACATCAGACTTAATGGAGAAAGGCCTTTAGACAGAAAATGTTTGTTTAAAAAAAAAAAAAAAAGTAAATAAATTAAATAATAATAAAATCACAATGGGACAATCAATGCCTCAAAAAGGCAAAGGCTGCATTAGTTTTGGTGTTTTAACTGTAATCATTAACAAAATAAGAAATCAAACCAAATATATTTGATAGTATTAAAAGAAAGAAATGAAGCTAAACTAAACTCTTTTGTGTTTGGCTCTCAGAAAGGTCTAATCGATGATGCTTCACAAAATGAAATGATTAATTTATTTCCCAAGTGTTCAGTTTAGTTATATAATTTAGACCACAGACTACAAATTGATCCTTAAACAACATAAATTGCTTCACGAAACACAACCGCAACATTCAAGCCCACAATGCCAGTTTACCATAATCCTGCAGCCATTAAAACTGTGCATTTGTGAAACTATGCAATGAAACAAATAGTTAAAAAGAGCCAAACAGATGTTCTGCCTCACAATAACAGGGTTCAAGTGGAGCAGGGTGCCCCTAACCGGCTAATAAACGGCCCCAAATGAGCCTGCAATTAAATTTATACACTTGATTGCACTGCTGTCATGTCCACTACAGGCTTATCGAACACCTGGGATCCATTTCCTAATAAAAAGGAGAAGGAGAAGGAGAAGGAGCGGAGGGAACAGAGCACATGAGTAAATTGTGCTTTTCTAGGGTTTGCATTCATGATTGGATCATCTTATGAATCAGATGAGGAATGAATAAATGTTTAACAAAAGCAGATGGTACAGTATGAGATATGTAATAAGATTATGAAAAAAATTTTTTTTAGATGAATCATTTCATGTCAAAATGGAAGAAAACAAAACATGCTCAAGTCATGGTGTAGCAAATTCATTAAAATAAATGTCCTTTTGACAGATATGTTTGTTCATTATTTGTTAAAACTGTTTTAGCCTACTTTATAAAAAAAACAATAAGGATTAAAATGGTTGTGGTACTAGGGGGGGAAATGACATATGACTGACAAAGACAACAGTTAAAGACACTGCTAGCAAATACAGTACAAATAATAACAATTGAACTTTTTTTACAGTAGGAAGATGCATATGCAAGGACAGGAGAAAAAATGTGCAGACTGACATTACAAAGATTGTATTTGAACATATTTCTGTCTCCCTCTTTCTCTGTTCTCAGCTTCTTCTCTTTTTCCTTCCCTAATGAGGACTTCAGCTAAGAGGACAGTCTTTCTCTGGCTCAAAATATCCACTTATAGATAGCGCTCTTTGAAAAGCTGTCAGACTGATCCACTGTAAATATAGCTTTCTCTTATCAAGTCCTCTTAAGTTATAAAACACTCTTAACCTCCCAAAAGCTTCAGACTCCATTAGAGCTAAGCTGATGTGTGTTGTGATGGGACATGCTAGCTGAGTGTTTACTTGTGGAAGCAGTTAGCAGAGTTAGCTGCTCAAAGGCAACAAAATGAAGTTTATTTCAATCTGTCAGTAAAGTAAACACTGTATTAGTGCAAATCCTCTCTCTTGCTCTTAAAAGAAGTTTGTTAATTAAGCAGCTAGATGAGTTCACTTATTGACCAGGACTGGGACAAATTTCACACAAAATGTAGACTTTCAGGCTACAAATTAAAAATGTTCTTTGTGCACATCATTGTGTGTGATATTCTATGAAGATTTTAGAAAACATTTTCAAAAACATTCAGATTAAGGTACTTCATATTTCTTAAATGACTGATAAAACAGCATTTAAACACCTGCATCAGAGGTAAAGGCATAAATTACAAATATCACTTCCCTTATTTGATTATGTTTGTGAATTTTGTGACCGTGTCCAACAATTACCTGGCAATATTACCTTTTTCTTGAGTTACCTGGTTCACTGAGTAAGTAATGGCAATTTAACTTGGTTAAATTAAGTATTTTTCTCAAGTAGCTGACAACCAATTGATTCAATATGTGGCCGAGTAGAAACAGTGAAACAGAAGAAACTACAAACATAGTAGAAAAATGAAACGAAACACTGCATAACCCCACCTAATCCAGTTATTAAATCACAGAAAATGTTTAAAACTGCAACAAGATTTTATTTGCTCTATATTAATCCGCTTCAATGACTTTTCTTCTTCAAAACTTTCCATCCTTCTTTTTCCTCGAATGACTAACAGTCATCATTACTGCCAAATAGGTTACCTGTGAGTGTGGCCATAAATCTTATTAACATAAACTTAAAATGTCTCACTGCTTTTATCCTCTCTGAAGCAACCTGTCTCGAGTGCGGGCCATCTGTACATAGTTATCGCTGTGCTCACGCAGATGGCCGCCAAACGCTTTCAAAGTTGCTCCGTCCGCACATCTAACCTTACAAAGCAAACTAATTAGCAGTAAACGCATTGCGAGGAAGAAGTCATTTGAACGTGTTTTTTTCTCTTTTTCATTTGACTGGGGTCTAATGAGGAAAGAGCGCACGCAGGTGCTCTGGGTGCCAGAGGTTGTTCCTGGAGCTCAAGGTTTACGGTCTTCTTTAAGACTCAAATAAAAAGTAGAGGCTACCTTGATCCACAGCTTCTGTCGCAGCACATAAGCGTTTTATGAGCAGCTTTGGAGGGCACAAGGTGGAGCGGGTAAGATCCTAAAGTGGGAGTGTTAAGAGTGTGCCAGTGGGCAGGGGGGAGGTTAAAGGCCTGAATGCTCTTTTAGTAACTGCAAGGTCAATGAGAGGCCTTTGCAGTCTTCTTATAGCATTACCCATCCCAACTAACTGGAAAGATTCTCCGAATTTGGGCTAACGTTCTGTTAAGGGTCGTTCAGATTTCTCCCAATAATGTTCATAGAAATTTCAATGAAAGTTATCAGGTCTTTTATAATGTTCTCAAAATGTTAATACAAAAACTTTATTTATAGATTTTTTTTTTTAAACCTTGAACATTCTCCCTAATTCCTCTCTCGTTAAGAGAACATTATATTTGAGCATTTTGCAAAGATTATGGGAATGCATAATGTTTGCAAAATGCTCAAATATAATGTTCTCTTAACGCTCACCTTTCGAACATTCCGAAATAATGTTCTCATAACTTAAAGGGAAATTTAGCAAAGCGTTCTTAGAACATTTTTGTTAGCTGGAATAATTTTGAGGTTCTGTGATGAGCCATTATTCATAAGAAACGAGTACAACATTTTCAGTAGCCTTTGCATTTGACTGTTTCTCTTTAGTCTTCCGTGATGATTTTGTCTTTCATCAGAAAACAGCTTTAGGAGAGCCTCTTTCACTCAGGAACTCAATTTACAGAAAGGAGGACAATTCCTTTGAAAGCTAATTAGCTAGCGCGGTACGTAGGCTGAGAGGAAATGTGAAACAAGCCTGGTGCCAAACGTAATATTATTTTCATTATTGTGTTCATTATTTATTTATGGATGTGTTCAGACATAATTAATGCTAGAAATCCTGGTGCGAGACACTGGCAGCTCTGGCGGGTCCAGTGGCACTGTTAGCATGCACACACTCATAGTTCCCAGACACCAAATAAAATTACAGTGTGTGTTTTCTGTTTAGTTTAGGTTTGTTTCAGGGGTAAACAAACCTGTCTATAGCTATTGTAGTTCAAAGAATTGCAGTCACCACCATTTGCCTTAGCATATGACAAAACACTCAACGTTAATGCTAATACTGGTTCCTAAATAATGTAGCATCACATTACGACACGCTGCAGACAAGATTCTCTTGTCTAACCCAACATGTGGTCATTTTAGCAGCTAGCAAAGATCACCCCAGGCTTTCAGTAGAGGCATATTACAAAAACATATTTCTTTTCCCGTTTTCAGCCAGACATTTCTGATAAAAGTATCTTAGAGGCTTCAAGGAGTGCTGGTTATTCTCTTGACATATTATTTTTCAGTTATTATATGTATTTTCCCCCTTTCACCACATTGAGAAAATTGAGAACGTATGGTGTGCAACTTTGTTCCTTGTTCTTTGAGGATCCATTTTGGGAGAGGGGGTGAAGGGTTGGGCGCTGTAACTGGATAGATAAACACAGAAAAATGGTCTCAGCATGTCGATTTGGTGTTTTTACGTTTACCATAAGTGAGGCGTTCCATCCTGCTCACATCTCAAAGAGCGAGCCCTGCAGCCATGTGTAGGCAATCATGACAGATATGTTCTCTTGCCACATTTCCCTTGTTGCGTTGCGCGGGGCTACGGCGAGGGGCGCGGTAAATGCTAACATGTTGCGGAGTTGGAAATCCTCATGAGCTTGTCTCATTAGCGGCTAATTGGAATGACTTTCCTCTGTCTTTTGTTCAACGTCACATTTGTCTTTCTTTTTTTCCCTCCACTGAACAGGGGGCAGATGGGGATGGAGGTTGCATATTTCTGAGCCTACAAGATTTAGCAGGGGAGTTGGGCCTGTATTACTGCAACATAAACACTGCTGTCCCACGATTAACCTTAGAAAGCGACCGAGTGCAAAATTAAGCACTCAAACTGCACAACCAAATTAGCTCTAGAGATGGAAGAGAGGACCTCTCGACTCTGCCATTGACTTTTCCCAACTGGGTAATACTAAAGAAAACAATAACATAGCCAAATGGTGAACCACTATTACAGTTTCCATTTGAGCTTGACTGCAGGCTGCAATGGCCCATTGAATCTGTTGCATAAATTGGCTTGGTTACCATTCAAAGCAGCCTTAAGAGACTTTTCAAAATGGATAAACCTTGAATAAAGTCTCAGCATGGGATCAGAATCAAAAATAAGGAAGTTCATGCGTTGTGGTTACGTTCATCTTATCATCTGAAATGTATAGCCTATTTGTGCTTTAAAACAAATGTAATAATCCCCTTTTCATGGTTACATTTAATCTGCAAAATTTTAGCAATCCTTGATTGTTCTCTATTTTCTAAGTTCCACAGATCTTGATTTCTGTTTGACATTTTGATGATATTTAATAACATAAGGGTTATTTGTTTTTTCAAAAGAACTCTTAAAAATAAAGGTTCTTATTGGCATGGGACTTTCCATTGCACAACAGGTTCTTTATAATGAGAAATATTCTTTAGATTATTAAAACGTTCTTTACACTAAGAAATAATTGTTCACTGGAAGCTTCTTTGGTGAAATCAAAATAGGTCTTCTATAGCATCACTGTAAAAAACATTTTATTTTTAAGAGTGTATAAATAAATGTATACATATTTAAAAACATTGCGCTGTTCCGGACTGTGTGTAGCACCTACAGCTCTGCACAGCAAAAAGGATATTTACTGAGAAGTTTTAAAGACCAGCCTGATTTAATTAAATGACATTGGTCATGAAAACTTAAATCAGACTATTTTTACTAAATTAAACTATAAGTGGGCCTCATAAAAATAAAATAAAGGTATACCTGTTAATACAAATGACCCTAGGCGAGAAGAACTAAATCATCTAATTTATTTTAATCAACAGTTGAATTGCAACTCCAATCATGTTTTGCAAGTGTGCTATATAAATTATTCAAGCAGATTTTAACGATAGCAGCAGGGCAATTATTTTTGAGCTGAAACCTGAAAGTGAGGAACCAAGGTTATAATTATCTGCATGCCATGAAAACTGAGGTTAGGAACTTTAACCTTGTGGTCTTTACTGCTTTCCAACAACAGAAACAGTAAGCTCAAGAGCCTAAGAATGAAGAAAAATAAAGAAAAACCAAAGAAAAAAAAATTAAACCAAAGGACAAGAAATAATTCCTATTGCCCTCTTCTATTAAAAAGGACAAGTTGTGACCAGGATCATATTTATGACACATCCATATGCTTTTTAAGCTCTGGAGAGAGAGCGAGGTGAACTGGAGGGACTCTTGAGGATGACGGGAATGTGGAGGCTGCACATGTCTAAATCTCTCGCCCTCTACATCACAGGTTTTCGCTAAAGTGGTACTGACGTTGACCTCTCTAAGACCCGGCCATCGCAAGAGCCCTAACAAGGTATTAGCATGGTAATGCTTCCCTCAGAGGAGGTGCAGCTGCAAAAGGCATGTCCTGAATTCTGCCCCAAAGACTTTCAGACCTCTCCACAACTACTGTAGGGCCACAAACTATGAACATATTTACACTTGTAGTGTTTACTACAGAATCAAGCTCAAAGCATGGCTGATCATAAATTGCCTCGCCACTTACGTGCCGTGCCATAAGCATACATGTTCATAATGTGAAGTATATTAATAAAGTTTGCCTCAGGCTCAAGGCATTCACGCTGTGCATCTTTACTCTATTAATGCAAAGCTATACAACAAATCATACCATACCTAGAGGCACCACAAGCTCTCTTCAAACAGTTCATCTGTGGCTACATCAATGAAGAACAGAATAAATCATCACAGGTTGCACTGATAGTAGCGTTTTGCAGAAATGTGATCTATCCGTCTATATAAAACAGTATGACAATATTACCATTACATCTTAATTTTAGATATCCTCCACTGTTTAAGAAAAAGCAGTGTTTCTCGAACATTTTTTTGTCTTATATACCTGCATTCATAAGGCTCAAGCACCCTGTCATATTATCACTGATTCCCGAGATAAGGGACAAAGCATGTCCTACACACATTTTTGTGACGTGTTTCAAAATGAAGATCACGGAGACCGAGGCGGCAGACAGAGCATCCTGTTTGTTTTCTTTATTTTACAAAAGCACAAAGTTTTGTTGTTAGTATGAGTGTAAACAAATAAAAGTAGTTCGATTGATGTATTGCTCTTATCTGTACGATCAAAAATGACTGAGCAATTTATGTTCATTTAGGGGTTATCAGAAAAAATGCCACAAAACACGTCGACACGTTTGTCGACCCCAGAGGGTTAAAAATGAAGAAATTCATCAAAATAAAAAGTTACATCTAAAGGAAATCTGTATACTTAAGGCATTCATTGCTTTTATTTGTAAATCATTTCTTCAGTATTATTTTAAATACATGCTCTACCGTTGGAAATGCATGTAATTTAACCTGTCCTCAGCATGAGGTCACAATGTAAGACTGCCAAAGTTGAAAAATGCAACAAATAAAAAAATATATACATTTATATTGAAAGGCAGTGATCTGTAATATATCAAATAATTAAAAAAATAAAACTTGAATGATATTTCCCATTAAAAAAAAAAATCTATCAAAGATGTGTCCTCACTTTGCGAAGACATCAACTCTGTCAGGTTTTATGTCTGACGGTGTTGACTTGTAAGCTGACGGAGTTGAAAAATGCTCTCAAAACTTTTTATATAGTGATATAATATATGTTTTGCATATGGAGAATTATTCTAATGTTGTTTCATGATTTCATTTACATACATATTTGGCCTGATTTACATGCATTATTCATTTATTTATTTATTTTACAACCTGTCACTCACATGAGATCTCAGCAATAGTCAATCCTGATGTAATGGACTTCATAGAAAGCGAACATGCCAGTCATGCAGGTCAGGCACAAATACAATTGAAATTGTGATTGTGTGTGTGTGTGTGTGTGTGTGTGTGTGTGTGTGTGTATATGTGTGTGTGGTTGGGAATGTTTGTGCTGATTGTGTTGAGCGTGCACGGTGCCCATGAGGAAGCTCATCTGTTCCGGCGCGTCTGCATGGCTTGTGCCACTGAGGACGGATGACAGGGTGTCACAGCAGCAGACAATGATGGATGCACCACATTCAGAAGGCAACTTGGGCAATTGGACACATTAACAAGAGGCACCTGCTTTTCTCTCCGTACAAATCTATTAAAAGATAACAGCAATGGCAGATCCCACTCAACTAGTAAATGATAACTCTGTCTGCACTATGAAGAGAAGGGTTCCTCGAAAAACACTGGCCTGAACCATAACATTGCTGGTCAAACAGTGCCATCTAGTGTTTAGAGTGATCAATACGGCTGCATGACATAAGAGATATATTCTACATTGGGCTACTTTATTTGATGACTATTGGCTAGTGTAACTAGTTGTCACACTTTTTAGTCTACTGAGTATTTTACTGATTATACTACTAATTATTTTTTCAAAGCATACTTGTGTAGAGCGACATATATATATATATA
>NW_015506824.1:56074-63295 GCF_001515645.1 Sinocyclocheilus grahami | reverse complement strand
TATATATATATATATATATATATATATATATATTTATATATTCAATTTGCTACTTGCTGTTTTTGTTACACATTTGTTACACATTTGTGCAATTGGACATTTGACTCAAAATTTTGTGACAACTAGCCCCAGTCTCTTGTATATACCAAAATCGATGTGTTGTCTTTCAACGCGAGTCATGTGTGATCTATTTTACAAGTTTTAATAAAGTCACATAAACATCAATCAAAATTGCTGATTATACAGATTCAGGACTACAAATGCACACACACACTTTTGCCTATAGAGCTTATGACTGTGGTTTAGTGGGTAAACAATAATGTGTCAAGCAAGACTCAACCTGCCTCAAGAGACAAGTGTGAGACTGATGCGACAAAAGTCCCAAGGCAAATTTTAATGATGGCTTGAGAATCATTATCCTTCTGATGGTGATGTGAGTGGCAAAAGACATTTCTTGTGGACATGTGTGGTCTGTGCTTGATGATTGGCATGCTTTTTTTTTCTTCCACTATGGATCTGAGAAACTAGGCTAATGGGTTTCTGTAAGTGTACTCAATCCTCTGTGCTCCTGTGAATATGGGGATTTTCTTGCTTGACAATCAGACGCAGTTGTTGCTCGCACTCAATGAAATGAATGAATAAGAATCAAAGAATACTGACAAAAGCTGTACTACAATATAGCCATTGTGGTTTCATCTGTGAAATCTTTAGTAATTTCATAAATAAATTAAGTAAAATAATAATGATTGAGTGAATTATGAAACTGTAGAAGCTGTAGTAAATAATAAATACAATAAAAAATATTTATGCTCTGTAATAAAGTAAAAATATACACACCATATTGTTACAATAATGACCGGCTAAACAGATTAAAATTTAATTTGAATTATTTAATTATCCATTAACAAAATGGATATGAACAAAATGTACTACATTCATATGTTTGCTAGCAAACATGGCTGACATGACAACATTTCTAACACAATATTAATATTGTGTATTTAGTGGTGCCATAAAATAATAATAAAAATAATTATTATAATAATTATTTTATTATTATTATTATTTACATTGGAAAATATTTTAGTAAATTATTATTATTATTATAGCCAGAGTGACTTGCTAAAATATTATCAAATGTAAAATACAATAACATAAAATAACAAATAAAAATACAAAATGTACAAGATTCAATTTTCATTTTCATTTCATGAACTGAAGTATTTTATTATTTAGCAGTTATGATCAATAGGCAGGCTCTGATTTGTCCGCTGCTGCTTGTGGATCATTCTTTATTTTGGTGGTAATAAACAGAAGATAAAGTCAATGTATTCCATACTAGCATATAGAAAATCTAGTGCATCTTTTAACTGCACAGAGCATAAACATTTAAGAGACTGTGTCAGATATGAGGGCCAGAGCTAACTAGCATGGTACATACTTTACGACTGGCAGTTTGTCAAGTCGCTTAAAGTGTCCCCTTAACAGAATTTACGGTCATTTGAAAAGTGACAATGCACAAAAACGGCTACTTTTCTCTCTGTACTCCTTCACAGTCCACTAAAACCCTGTCATAAATCTAGCCTCATATCCAGGCAGATGGCTTGTGTTGTCAGATATCACATGCCAACAATGCTTTTTACCATCATTGTCTTGACAGAAATATGATGCTGAAACTGCAGTGTTGCATCACTTAGCGTGGTTTAGCCGAAGTCGCCTTGTGCCATTTTAATCAATCAAATTTGTCACTTTTTTACTGTAATGATCTTATGGTAGGGACCCAGTATTAAGAGGATGTGGAGAGACTTAGCTATCACTTGATTTACGACAATCCGCAGATTTTGTACTGGGGACTCAGTCTTCCAGAGGAACAGCATTTCTATCAAATGGACTAGTATTATGGAGTAATTCCTCTACAGGCCAAATGAAAATGCCACTACTTACCTCCAACTCAGACTCAGGCCCAGTTGTTTAAATAAAAGCAGTTTCGACTTTTAATTAGGAAAATCCTTCTGAAAAACAAATTAGAAGGTAGACACATGGATCAATTACAAATAAAAGTGTCTACAGGAAAGAAAAAGTTTTCAACAGTTATTTTAAAACACATGTACCCAGTTCTTAGAATCTCTTTGTATTGTTGTTCTTAGAATCTCTGTTGTTTTTGGGGGGGATAAAAAAAAAACTTTTAGACTATTTTCAAGGAAAATTTCAATTCAATGACTCTAAAAATGCCATCAAAGAGAAAATAATAATATATATTCCTTACACCTTGAATTTTCAAAGTAAAAGTTATTTTAGCAAATATTCTAAATTATTTATCCATAGGCCCAAGTAAATGAATGGTTTACCTCTAAATGAATGGTTTACCTCTCTATAGTGTCACTTACTGTTTTTTTTTTGTAAAAAATTATTTAAGATATTAATAAGTGAATATTATTTTTAAGAAATAATAAAAGATTTTTCCCAAACTATTAAATGTGGTTTTCTTTTGAAGTATTATTATTATTATTATTATTATTATTATTGTTATTATTATTATATCAGGACAATTGTATGAACCTGACATTTTAACTTTATGCTGCCCAAAAACAATTAAAAATGTAATTATATTTCAACATTTAAATGGTCCTTAATATAGAAAGTGTATTCAAGTCCGTGTATTTATGAATTGTATTTTCAATGTATTTTATAAATAAATTAACAGATAAAAAAAAAAAAAGTGTTACATCATTGACTCGTCATTGAAATGTAATGGTTGCCACAAGTTTGTTTGTTTGTTTATTCATTCATTAATGAATTCCTCCAGTTAAATGTCACAATCTGCACCTACTTTATTCAATCTCATTACAATATTTTTTTGACTTCTGCACCACGGACACTTGAGAGAAAATGTTGATGTCAGGTTGAGGTTACCCACCGAGCCAGCTGAGTTTTAGAAGAGAGAATCTAATGTAGATCACATTCATGGAAAAGCCAATACAGAAGTACCATTCCCTCACAGCTCTTAATGAACTTTGCTTCTGATGCCAAGTTCATCATTATTTTTTAGCACCATGTTTATTTCCAATTTGACCTTTATACTAATTAGAGTTTGACCCTGAAAAGCCAACTCACTTCTGCCTTCACACTCATAGTCAAGGCTAGACAACGTTATTATGCCTTTATTCCCAGGGAGAGGAATATTGGAATTTTCTAAAAGAGCAAACCCATAGGTAACCTATTACAAAACTATACACAATCAATAGCTAATTTCTCTGCATTGACTACTGCTTGGACATTTAGCGTGCACCCTCTGGCAAATCATAGTATGTGTGTGGGTGTTTGTTCCCCATTGGTTCGGTGACTATTACATTCATTGATTCCATGAAGAGGACTAAAAAGGCCAAACTGTTCATTAATCTTAATACAGACTGCTCAGGACCGGAGCTGTCTCTCTTTGCTCTGGGCAAGGATGCAATTCATGTAGAAGAACAAATACTATACACAACAGTTTCCTGGGAACCAGGAGCAAAACTACAGATTATGACTTGTGACTTGGTCATAAACTAAACTTGTGTATATCACATACACTACCATTCAGTAAGAATTTTTTTATGTTTTTAAAATAAGTCTCTTATGCTTACAAAAGCTGCAATATCTGATAAAAATACAGTAAAAACAGACATATATAATATGATTTATTATTATTATTGTGAATCTTTCCCCCCCATCAGAGATCATTTTCAGTTTTGCTGTGGAATAATTTTGTGGAAACCATGACACTTTTTTTTTCTTCAGGATTCTTTAAAGAGAATTCAAAAGAACAGGATTTGTTTCAATAGATTTTTTTGTAACATTATTAATGTCTTTACTGTCACTTTTGATCCATTTAAAGTGATAAAAGTATTAAAATTGTTCATTTCTTTAAAAAAATCTTACTGACTGTAGTGGATGCTACAGACTTTTACTGTACATTTAATTCTAACTCTTTATATACACACACAAATAATAGTCACATATGGATATAGAGGTTTAAAACAGGAGTCTTCTATTCTGCCATGCAAAGGCAAAAGACCGTAACTTCGATTTTTTTCGAAAATGAGTTATTGATATTTTTGGGACATTCAAGACATCATTTATCATGTGTATAAGTATCTTGAGTCAATTTTGTTGTTTTTCCGAGAAAATAATGAGTCGTCTCAACCGTAACTTTGAAAAGCCCCGGAGAAACCAAGGCAGAGCACCGTATAACACCAGTTACGGCTCTTTCACTTTGTTTGGAACACTCGTTTAGCCGTTCGTCAATATGAAGTTAAGGTGCCAGCTTGGAGTTATACGGTGTTCTGCCTTTGTTTTACTGTCCATTAAAGTCTGCCGCATTTTAACTACGGTGTAGACCAGGGGTAGGCAAGTTCGGTCCTAGAGAGCCGTAGTCCTGCAGAGTTCAGCTCCAACCCTAATCAAACACATCTGAACAAGCTAATCAATGTCTTCAGGATTACTAAGGCTATAGGCAGGTGAGTATTTTTTTCAGGGTTGGAGCTGAGCTCTGCAGGACTGCGGCTCTCTAGGACCGAACTTGCCTACCCCTGGTGTAGACAAACGAATTAGATAGATTGCGATCTACCAACCAGCTCCATACAACAAAGCACTGTAAAGACTAGATACCTTGGCAGCAATATGTAATCGTGAATAACCTTTAAATATTTTTTTTTCTTTTTGTAATGCAGATTATTCACCAGGCTGTCACTTCTAGTTGATGTCACATCTAGCTGGACGCGTGTGGACTCGAATGCCGTAGCTAGCATGATAAATTATAAAATCAGTAGCCTACTAACAGTTCGCAATTAAATCCATATCCTACCTTTTCTTGTAACCCGATGAAATCAATCCATGGTGATGAACGTCATCGGAGATGTTTAATCCACAAGCATTCTGAGCATTATTCTTGCTTGCTGGCGTTCACATCAAGCCACAAGTCGTTCTTTTAGGTTAGGCTATTTCATACATCAACATATAAGCAATATGCTATGTCTAGCATTTTTTATGTTAATGAGCATAGCAAATAAATTGGTATCCACGGTATCCACTCACATGTTTAACTTTTAGTCTGCTTGTTACAGTCCAAAAAACACTAATACAGTCACATTACTATGTGCAATAGCAGAGGTGGGACCAAGTCATTGTTTTGCAAGTCACAAGTAAGTCTCGAGTCTTTGCATTCAAGTCTCGAGTCAAGTCCCGAGTCAAGACAGACAAGTCCCGAGTCAAGACAGGCAAGTCCAAGTCGAGTTGCAAGTCTTCAGCTGTAAGATTAAAGTCTTAAACAAGTCATTAGTGCTTTTGCCCAAATTAGTGTCTCAGTATTAATTACCATATCAAATTCATAGTAATGGGTGCCCTTAGTAAAACTACTCAAGTTCAGTTTAGGGATTGTTCCAAAATAGGATAAACAGTGAAACAAACAATTTTATTAGTAACAGAATAGCAAAGACAACATAATTTCATAGAAATAACATGTTTGTAATAACATTTTAATAACTCAGTAATAACACAGATATAACAAATGAATAACAAAGTAATAACACAGGAATAACACAGTAATAATTGAAATTACTTGGGAAAAACACAGAATTAACAAAGTATTAACACAGAAATAACACAGGAATAACTTAGTGACAACAGAAATAACACAGGAATAACACATTAATTACACAAGAAAAACACAGTAATAACAGAAATAACACAGTATTACCAAAGTAATACCACAGTAATACCACAGTAATAACACATTAATAATTCAGTAATAACACATTAACACAGGAATAACACATTAATAACACATAAATAACACAATTATAACAAAGGGATTACTCAGTAATAACACAGTAATAACAGAAATAACAGTAATAACGCAGTAATAACACAGGAATAACACAGGAATAAAACAGTAATAACACAGTAATTACGCAGTATTAACGCAGTAATAACACAGGAATAACGCAGTAATAACACAGGAATAACACAGTAATAACTCAGGAATAACAAAGTAATAACACATTAATAACACTGTAATAACGCAGTAATAACACAGAAAAACACATTAATAACGCAGTAATAACTCAGGAATAACTCAGGAATAACGCAGTAATAACAGGAATAACACAGTAATAGCACAGAAATAACAGTAATAACAAAGTAATAACACAGGAATAACAGTAGTAATTCAATAATAACATTGTCAACAGCGGAATAACAAAGTAATAACACAGGAATAACAGAAATAACAGAGGAATAACATGATAATAACAGAAATTACTCAGGAATAACACAGTAATAACACAAAAATAACACAGTAATAACATAGTAATAAAACAGTAATAACACAGGAATAACAGAAATAACAGAGGAATAACATGATAATAACAGAAATTACTCAGGAATAACACAGTAATAACACAAAAATAACACAGTAATAACATAGTAATAAAACAGTAATAACACAGGAATAACAGAAATAACAGAGGAATAACATGATAATAACAGAAATTACTCAGGAATAACACAGTAATAACACAAAAATAACACAGTAATAACACCGTAATAACACAGTAATAACACAGTAATAATGCAGTAATAACACAGTAATAACGCAGTAATAACATGGTAATAACACAGGAATAACACGTAATCACAGTAATAACACATGAATAACACAGTAATAACACAGGAATAACAGAAATAACCCAGTAATGACACAGTAATAACACATTAATAACACAGTAATTACACAGTAATAACACTAATAACACAGGAATAAAACAGTAATAACACAGTAATAACACAGGAATAACAGAAATAACCCAGTAATGACACAGTAATAACACATTAATAACACAGTAATAACACTAATAACACAGGAATAAAACAGTAATAACACAGTAATAACGCATTAATAACAGAAAAGACAGTAATAACACAGTAATAACACATTAATAACACAGTAATAACACTAATAACACAGGAATAAAACAGTAATAACACAGTAATAACGCATTAATAACAGAAAAGACAGTAATAACACAGTAATAACACATTAATAACACAGTAATAACACTAATAACACAGGAATAAAACAGGAATAACACTGTAATAACACAGTAATAACACAGTAATAATACAGTAATAACAGTGTAATAACACAGTAATAAAACAGTAATAACACAGGAATAACACAGTAAT
>NW_015506824.1:49033-55748 GCF_001515645.1 Sinocyclocheilus grahami | reverse complement strand
AGTAATAACACAGGAATAACAGAAATAACAGAGGAATAACATGATAATAACAGAAATTACTCAGGAATAACACAGTAATAACACAAAAATAACACAGTAATAACACCGTAATAACACAGTAATAACACAGTAATAATGCAGTAATAACACAGTAATAACGCAGTAATAACATGGTAATAACACAGGAATAACACGTAATCACAGTAATAACACATGAATAACACAGTAATAACACAGGAATAACACTGTAATAACACAATAATGACACTTTAATAACACAGTAATAACAGGAATAAAACAGTAATAACACAGTAATAACACAGGAATAACAGAAATAACCCAGTAATGACACAGTAATAACACATTAATAACACTGTAATAACACAGTAATAACACATTAATAACACAGTAATTACACAGTAATAACACTAATAACACAGGAATAAAACAGTAATAACACAGTAATAACGCATTAATAACAGAAAAGACAGTAATAACACAGTAATAACACATTAATAACACAGTAATAACACTAATAACACAGGAATAACACAGTAATAACACATTAATAACACAGTAATAACACTAATAACACAGGAATAAAACAGGAATAACACTGTAATAACACAGTAATAACACAGTAATAATACAGTAATAACAGTGTAATAACACAGTAATAAAACAGTAATAACACAGGAATAACACAGTAATGATGCTGTAATAACATGGTAACACAGTAATAACACAGGAATAACACGGTAATAACACAGTAATAACACATTAATAACACAGTAATAACAGAAAAGACAGTAATAACGCAGTAATAACACAGTAATAACACATTAATAACACAGTAATAACACAGGAATAACACGGTAATAACACAGTAATAACACATTAATAACACAGTAATAACACAGTAATAACGCAGTAATAACACATTAATAACACATTAATAACACTGTAATAACACATTAATAACACATTAATAACAGAAAAGACAGTAATAGCGCAGTAATAACACATTAATAACACATTAATAACACAGTAATAACACCAATAACGCAGGAATAAAACAATAATAACACAGTAATAACGCAGTAATAACGGAAATAACCCAGTAATAACGCAGTAATACACACGGTAATACCACAGTAATAATTCAATAACATGGTAACACAGGAATAACACTGTAATAACACAGTAATAACACAGTAATAATACAGTAATAACACAGTAATAAAACAGTAATAACACAGGAATAACCCAGGAACAACACAGTAATGATGCTGTAATAACATGGTAACACAGGAATAAAACAGTAATAACACATTAATAACACAGTAATAACACAGGAATAACACGGTAATAACACAGTAATAACACATTAATAACACAGTAATAACACAGGAATAATACTGTAATAACACATTAATAACACAGTAATAATAGAAAAGACAGTAATAACGCAGTAATAACACAGTAATAACACAGGAATAACACGTAATCACAGTAATAAGACATTAATAACACAGTAATAACACAGGAATAACACTGTAATAACACAATAAAACAGTAATAACACTTTAATAACGCAGTAATAACAGGAATAAAACAGTATTAACACAGTAATAACACAGTAATAACACAGTAATAATACGGGAATAACACTGTAATCCTTCTTCTCCTCATTCAGGCACACAAGGTGCTGGAGCAATGCAACGGATCACAACATGCTCCCTTTGCACAGAGGTTGGCCCTTGGGTGGGTGATAGTTGGAGATGTATGCCTTAACGGAGCTCACAAGCCTTCATCAGTTGATGTTTTCAAAACTCATATTTTAGGAAATGGGCGCCCCAGCTACATGAGTCCATGTCCAAACAGTATGCATGTGAAGGACTTTTTCAATCTTCATGATGAGCCACAGAAATCCTCCACGCTAAACCCTAAACAGAGAAGTTTGCTGGTACATAATGAGTGTCCGATAGGAGAATTAGTTTTCTGCAACACAAAGAATGACGATAAACCAGCTCCTTCTATGAATGACCTTGCCTTCCTCAAGATTATGGAAAGAGAATTCCATCAGGATGAGTCAAATAGCTGGGTTGCCCCACTTCCGTCTGTAATAACACATTAATAACACTGTAATAACACATTAATAACACATTAATAACACTGTAATAACACATTAATAACACATTAATAACAGAAAAGACAGTAATAGCGCAGTAATAACACATTAATAACACATTAATAACACAGTAATAACACCAATAACGCAGGAATAAAACAATAATAACACAGTAATAACGCAGTAATAACGGAAATAACCCAGTAATAACGCAGTAATAACACGGTAATACCACAGTAATAATTCAATAACATGGTAATAACACAGGAATAACACTGTAATAACACAGTAATAACACAGTAATAATACAGTAATAACACAGTAATAAAACAGTAATAACACAGGAATAACCCAGGAACAACACAGTAATGATGCTGTAATAACATGGTAACACAGGAATAAAACAGTAATAACACAGTAATAACACAGGAATAACAGAAATAACACAGTAATAACACAGGAATAACACGGTAATAACACAGGAATAACACATTAATAACACAGTAAAAACACAGGAATAACCTGTAATAACACATTAATAACACTGTAATAACGCAGTAATAACGCAGTAATAACAGAGTAATAATGCTGTAATAACACATTAATAACACTGTAATAACGCAGTAATAGCGCAGGAATAACACAGGAATAACACAGGAATAACATTGTAATAACACAGTAATAACACAGGAATAACGCAGGAATAACATTGTAATAACACAGTAATAATGCAGTAATAACACAGTAATAACATAGTAATAACGCAGTAATAACATGGTAATAACACAGGAATAACACATAATCACAGTAATAACACATTAATAACACAGTAATAACATCAGGAATAACATTGTAGTAATTCAGTAATAACATGGTAATAATTCAATAACATTGTAATAAAACTAACACAGGAATAATACTGTAATAACAAAGTAATAACACATTAATAACATAGTAAAAACACTGTAATAATGCAGTAATAACACTGTAATAACACAGAAATAACACATTAACAGTAATAACGCAGTAATAACACAGGAACAACACAGTAATGATGCTGTAATAACATGGTAACAGGAATAACACGGTAATAACACAGTAATAACGCAGTAATAACATAGTAATAACGCAGTAATAACATGGTAATAACACAGGAATAACACATAATCACATTAATAACACAGTAATAACACTGTTATAACACAGTAATAACACCGTAATAACATGGTAATAATTCAAAAACATTGTAATAAAACAGTAACAACACAGGAATAACACTGTAATAACACAGTAATAACACAGTAATAATACAGTAATAACACAGAAATAACACATTAACAGTAATACCGCAGTAATAACACAGGAACAACACAGTAATGATGCTGTAATAACATGGTAACAGGAATAACACGGTAATAACACAGTAATAACGCAGTAATAACATAGTAATAACGCAGTAATAACATGGTAATAACACAGGAATAACACATAATCACATTAATAACACAGTAATAACACTGTTATAACACAGTAATAACACCGTAATAACATGGTAATAATTCAAAAACATTGTAATAAAACAGTAACAACACAGGAATAACACTGTAATAACACAGTAATAACACAGTAATAATACAGTAATAACACAGAAATAACACATTAACAGTAATACCGCAGTAATAACACAGGAACAACACAGTAATGATGCTGTAATAACATGGTAACAGGAATAACACGGTAATAACACAGTAATAACACAGGAATAACACTGTAATAAAACATTATTAACACAGTAATAACAGAAATAACACAGTAATAACACAGTAATAACACATTAATAACACAGTAATAACACTGTAATAACGCAGTAATAACTCATTAATAACACAGTAATAACACAGGAATAACACTGTAATAACTAATTAATAACACAGTAATAACAGAAAAGACAGTAATAACGCAGTAAAAACACAGTAATAACACAGTAATTACACAGTAATAACGCAGTAATAACACAGGAATAGCACAGTAATAACCCAAAAATAACACAGTAATAACACAGGAATAACACAGGAATATCGCAGGAATAACACATTAATAACACAGTAATAACACAGTAATAACACAGTAATGACTTTCTATCAAGCTCCTCGAAGTAGAAAGTCGTTACTATGTAGCAGCTTTGAAAGTCATTGGGTGATTTTTTTCTTCTCTAAAATGTGATTCTCTTTTTTTTCAGACAGTTTATCAGTAATCACTCTTGTATATATTACTCTATATATTACACACAATATTGTCTGATTTTGCTAAATTGTGTACATGAAAATATTACCTATAAAGCCACAGAGGAACTGTTGAGCATCTCCTAATAAAATACAATAGGTGTTGGACTTGAAGCAGCACTGCATAGACTGTTCTGTGTGTGACATCAAAGTACCACGAGAGCGACTAGACAGCATTTAAAAAAATTTTTTTGGATGTCAAATAGGTCTTGCTCTCTTTCTTCCTTATCACTCTGTATTTACAGGATTTCACTGTCCACTCTGTTCAAATGTGGACAAATTGTTACACATATATGTGTGCACACACTGTCAGAGCTGTGTAAGATCACTACCATCCTGCTTTTGTGGGGGTGGGTAGGGGTGTTAATTTTTTCCCCCATAGGTTTTTAACATTCTAAAAGCTCTTTATTCAAAAGATACTACAAGCTAGTAGGTGTAATGTATTCTAAGTTGCATCAGAAGTATTGCAAGTATTACGTACAACAATAAAACAGTGCATTGACATAAAAAAGTAAATGTACTTTTGCTACTTAAGTACTTCTAAAAGCAATTACTTCTGTACTTTTACTTAAGTAAAATCTGTCTTTTTCAACTTTCACTTGTAATGGAGTAATATTTGACCAGCAGTATCTGTACTTTCACTCAAGTAATAGTGTTGAGTACTTTGTCCGCCTCTGCATGTGTGCATAAGAATAGCTATATGCTTCTAGGTGTTATATCTAAGCCAATGAGACATTATTTGGAACCTCAATGAAACAGATTTAAAAATATGTGAGCGGAAACGCAGAAAGAACTGCTTTGAAAGAACTTGAAGAAATTACTGCAAGCATACTTTGCAAGTGAGAGGAAACATGCAATATAGATGCAGACAAACTCATGAAGACAATCATTCAACAGAAATAACACAGTAATAACACAGTAATAACACATTAATAACACAGTAATAACACTGTAATAACGCAGTAATAACTCATTAATAACACAGTAATAACACAGGAATAACACTGTAATAACTAATTAATAACACAGTAATAACAGAAAAGACAGTAATAACGCAGTAAAAACACAGTAATAACACAGTAATTACACAGTAATAACGCAGTAATAACACAGGAATAGCACAGTAATAACCCAAAAATAACACAGTAATAACACAGGAATAACACAGGAATATCGATTTTTTTCTTCTCTAAAATGTGATTCTCTTTTTTTTCAGACAGTTTATCAGTAATCACTCTTGTATATATTACTCTATATATTACACACAATATTGTCTGATTTTGCTAAATTGTGTACATGAAAATATTACCTATAAAGCCACAGAGGAACTGTTGAGCATCTCCTAATAAAATACAATAGGTGTTGGACTTGAAGCAGCACTGCATAGACTGTTCTGTGTGTGACATCAAAGTACCACGAGAGCGACTAGACAGCATTTAAAAAAATTTTTTTGGATGTCAAATAGGTCTTGCTCTCTTTCTTCCTTATCACTCTGTATTTACAGGATTTCACTGTCCACTCTGTTCAAATGTGGACAAATTGTTACACATATATGTGTGCACACACTGTCAGAGCTGTGTAAGATCACTACCATCCTGCTTTTGTGGGGGTGGGTAGGGGTGTTAATTTTTTCCCCCATAGGTTTTTAACATTCTAAAAGCTCTTTATTCAAAAGATACTACAAGCTAGTAGGTGTAATGTATTCTAAGTTGCATCAGAAGTATTGCAAGTATTACGTACAACAATAAAACAGTGCATTGACATAAAAAAGTAAATGTACTTTTGCTACTTAAGTACTTCTAAAAGCAATTACTTCTGTACTTTTACTTAAGTAAAATCTGTCTTTTTCAACTTTCACTTGTAATGGAGTAATATTTGACCAGCAGTATCTGTACTTTCACTCAAGTAATAGTGTTGAGTACTTTGTCCGCCTCTGCATGTGTGCATAAGAATAGCTATATGCTTCTAGGTGTTATATCTAAGCCAATGAGACATTATTTGGAACCTCAATGAAACAGATTTAAAAATATGTGAGCGGAAACGCAGAAAGAACTGCTTTGAAAGAACTTGAAGAAATTACTGCAAGCATACTTTGCAAGTGAGAGGAAACATGCAATATAGATGCAGACAAACTCATGAAGACAATCATTCAAAAATGCTGTGCTGCCATCTTTTATAAGAGTAACAAAGACAAAATCATTTAATCATTTAATAGAAAAAAATGTTGTATGTTAAATGTTAAGTTTATAATATGCATAGTTGATCGCTAAATTTAGGGGCTGTGTGCGCTATTGGCCTACAG
>NW_015506824.1:43462-47821 GCF_001515645.1 Sinocyclocheilus grahami | reverse complement strand
AATCATTTAATAGAAAAAAATGTTGTATGTTAAATGTTAAGTTTATAATATGCATAGTTGATCACTAAATTTAGGGGATGTGTACGCTATTGGCCTACAGACTGATTTACAACACATTAATTCATTCATTCATTTATCCTGAAAGAAAGAAAATGGAAGTGACATGAGTGCCTGCAAGACAAAAATTGAGTAGCCTGTATTTTATAGTTATATATATACAGTATATACAGTGGGTACGGAAAGTATTCAGACCCCCTTTCAGCCACAGTGCTCTTTGGGTTCTTCTTTACCTCTCTCACCAAGGCTTTTCTCCCCCGATAGCTCAGTTTGGCCGGATGGCCAGCTCTAGGAAGGGTTCTGGTCGTCCCAAATGTCTTCCATTTAAGGATTATGGAGGGCACTGTGCTCTTAGGAACCTTAAGTGCAGCAGACATTTTTTTTGTAACCTTGGCCAGATCTGTGTCTTGCCACAATTCTGTCTCTGAGCTCTTCAGGCAGTTCCTTTGACCTCATGATTCTCATTTGCTCTGACATGCACTGTGAGCTGTAAGGTCTTATATAGACAGGTGTGTGGCTTTCCTAATCAAGTCCAATCAGTATAATCAAACACAGCTGGATTCAAATGAAGGTGTAGAACCATCTCAAGGATGATCAGAAGAAATGGACAGCACCGGAGTTAAATATATGAGTGTCACAGCAAAGGGTAATTAGATAAACCTTGATTTAATCTAGATTTAAAATTAATCATTGCAAACCATTCAGCTATACTTTGAAGAAGAAAAATGCACATTAGGCCTAATATGCATTTTTCTTCTTCAAAGTATAGCTGAATGGTTTGCAATGATTAATTTTAAATCTAGATTAAATCAAGGTGTATCTAATAATTCTGTTGCACCAAACTTCAAACCTTTAAAAATAAGCAGGTTTAAATTTTTAACCCATCATTTTGATCAGATATAAGTTATATTTAAGATTAACTTTAATCCTGTTGCACCATAACTTTAAACTCAGGTTTAAATCTCAATTATGGATTGACTTTAAACTTAAACCTTAAATGCATACCTCTGGTCTTTAGCGACCCGGGACATCATTCTCTACCCTCTCCCTCCTTCATTTTTTTTAAGTTAGACATCAACTTTCTTAGTATTCCTCAATCTATTAATTGCTAAGCTATGACCAGCTAACCAGCTTATTATTGCGTTCTACAGGTCTGCTAGATCATTTTCCATCAGAGTTCAAGCCTTGTTAGGCTGTAACTGATTGTACTGAGTGTAATTTCTGGTTTCTGTCACCATAGGTCTCCATTTATGGAAATGCAGTCTTATGAAACCCCCTCTAAAACCAGCCTGTGGAGTCTGACCAGCTATGTATGACCAACTAAAACCAGCCAACCAGCTTAGCTGATAAATTAAGTTTTTCATGACACAGTTATTTAAAATAGCATGCTAAGGATAACAATGCAACAGAAAAAGGACACAAATGCAAAATTATACCTGACTAAAACAGCACAGATGGCACAGCACAAACTCAGTCTATTTTTACAACCACTGCAGCTCATAAGAGGGTCTTGGTTGCAGTGAGAGAATGCAACAGTGTTTGATAAGTTGAATAAATAGCACAGACTCTAGGTCTGGAACAAATGCAAATGCGAACTGCTAAAGAATACGTGTGAAGTGTTTAACCGGACACCCTTGAGCTTCTGAAATTAGCAACATCTAAAAGCAGCTAAAAATTCAGAAAAAAACAAACAAAAATAAATAATAAAAAAATATAATAATAATAATAACAACAATAATAAATAAATGAATAAAATAAAAATATCACTAACAAGAAAATGTAAACATGTTTAAACATATATTTACAATGATTTAATAAACATCTATTAGAGATCAGTGATTAAAAAAAAAGTTAATTTAATTTGAATCATACATGATCACCATCCTCCTGAGGTTAAAGTAGGCCTACAAGATACAAGTTTTTTGTGTTAATAGTGTGCATAAAACTATTTTGAATACATGATTTTGAAAACATTCTTTTATTACGTTCAAAGTAAACAATATAATTGAATAATATGTAATGTTGCTTATAGTAGATTTACAGAAATGAATTGGTGCTTTTTATAGAATTTTAATATTTCACTACCATGTTAGTTATAACTGTTATTAATTATAAAAATAACAATTTGTAAACATAATAAGTGTGCAGAGCGAATGTGTTAACGGTAGGCTACAGTAAATTGTTGTTGTTGTATTTTTTTAAAACAGGAAATGATGTCGTCGAGTTGACACACCATGCAACAGCAATATCAGGGACAAAGGCTAAACCATTACCTGAACTTTACTAAACCCTGTGGAATAGCCAGTGTTTCGCAATCTCCAGTCACGCCCTCAGCCCGTTTTTTCTTTCACATGAATGTCATTCTGCTTGCGAGCATGTTTGCATGTCTAGTGTAGGCTACATAAGTAGAAAATAAAATGTCCAGATCCATCAAAGAGCTCAGTTTTCACTACGACCCGATTAATGAAAGCAATACTTTAACTAGTGGGGATTTTGTGGAGGGGCGAGTTGTTTTGGAAGTAACCAAAGAAATAAAGGTGGATAGTTTTTTTGTGAAGTTGACAGGGGATGCAAATGCTCGAAGAAAGGTGAGGTTGCACGATATAGAAAACTCAAATTATTATTCACAATTGTGTAATACTTTTATTTCTTGCTGTAATGTCTACAGGAGAAAGTGAAAAGAATACAACTCTTGTAAATGGAGAAAATTGTAAGTAAATGGGTTTCATATATGCACCAAATAAATTACATGAAACTTTTTATAACTTACATGAAACCTGAAATGATTGTTGAAAGTGACGTGAAAGTGAAAGTAAAAGTGACCTGTGGCCAAGTGAGGTGTCCCATACTCGGAATTTGTGCTCTGCATTTAACCCATCCAAGTGCACACACACAGCAGTGAGTAGTGAACACACACACACACACCCGGAGCAGGTGACAGCCTCAGTCCTGGTATTGAGGGTGGAAGAGAGTGCTGGTTATTCACTGCCCCCACCTACAATCCCGGCCAGTACCGAGACTGCCCACGATTGTTTGCTGATAGTAAACTAAATATGCTTTTTGAAAAACTCTATTGTAACCCATATTAACATGCCTTATTGTTCCTCAGATGGACCAGTGATTAGGCCAGGAAGTCATGTTTTTCCATTCAGATTTCAGCTGCCTCAGCAGTGAGTGATACTACTGATGTGCCTTTCATCTTCAGCTGTTGTTGTTCCTTATTGTGTAAATATGTGCACAGTGAAATAATACTTGGCAGGTGTAATTCACAGCTCATGAACACAATATATAGAAGTGAATAAGCAAGACTGCATGAGCATAAATAATTGTGCCGCATCCTGCTTCCTTTCAGTTCCCTATCAGTTATAACATTACCCCACAAATCATTATCATCCTCTAAAAAACAGATGTCAGTAATATTAATTACTTATTATTCTACAATATTTGCTTTAATAATATTGTAAACAAGTGAAAAAAAGTAGTAAAGTATATATATTCTGAATAAATAAATATATGATGGTGTGTAATGTTATATCTATTATGCACTGTAATGCTTGTCAGAAACTAAAGAGTTTAATTTTTCCTAATTTCAGAAATATGCCTCCATCTTTTAAAGGAAATCATGGCTGGGTGAAGTATGTCTTTACGGTAAAGCTGAGCAGGCCTTGGAAGCCAACATCTACTGCACATACGGAATTAATCTTTGTGCTGAGAAATGATGGGACCAATGATCACTTGCTGGTATGAATTACAATACCATGTTTGACTCTTTAGCACTCATCTATTGATTCACATAAATAGAAAGATGATGTACTGTAACCTCTTAATAAAGCAATAAGCCCCAAGAAGCCATGGATTTACAGTGAATTTAGAACAGCTAAGGGGCATTGCTAATGTTTATTGTATTCATAAGGCAAGGCAAGTTTATTTGTATAGCACATTTCATACACAATGGTAATTCAAAGTGCTTTACATAAAAGAAAAGAAAAAAAAAGAATCACAACAATAAAACAAGGAATTAAAAAACTTTGAAAATGATTTTAAAAAATTGATTTAAGAGGTTTAAAATGAATTTAAGAAAACGATTATACATAGAATATAGTGCAATTAGTTCGGATATCGCACAGTGCTCATTCAATAAATGCACAGCTAAACAGATGAGTTTTGAGTCTGCATTTAAATGTGACTAATGTTTTAGCACATCTGATCTATTCTGGAAGCTGATTCCAACTGCGGGCGGCATAATAACTAAAAGCAGACTCCCCTTATTTTGTGTGAATCCTTGGTATTTCTAACTGACTT